>NC_058116.1:19439523-19742142 GCF_914725855.1 Thunnus albacares
TGTATTTCAACAGACAAGAAAAACATTTAGTCCAGAGAGTTCTGTGTGGGGCGTGAAAGTAAAAAGTGGGAGTCTTTCTTGGTACCACAGAGGGTGTGTAACTGTAGTTCGTTATAGAGGGTTTGACGTAGTACAGCATATTTTAGGTGAGGAGTAGTCTTGGGTAACGAACCAAAACACAACTCTGAGAAATGACTGGTATGGACAAATATGTGCATGGAGGTCGTGCACAGTATCTCTGAGATATTGATGGATATTTGGACCTTAAGTCATGGCCCAAGAGGCAACCTTGTGGGCCATGTGGTCTTACTGATGAGAACTATAGTATATTAGGTCCATTGAGGGAATCACGATAAAGCATTGTCTCACTTTAGAGACATCCCTACTATGTATTGAACTTAACAGCATGGCAACCACAGGTAGCAATGGCTTTGGGTGAAATAAAGGAAAAAAAAGACTTTTAAACACATGAAATTACTCAGATTTTGAGCAAACGAACAACACAAGGACACACAAACACACACAAAGACGGACGAAGAGACGAACTGACGGACGGAGAGACGGAGGAACGGAAGGGGGGAGGGATGAAGGGAGGAGGTCAAATCACAGAAAAGGGAGAAGATATTGGTGTTAAAAAGAGAAAGGAGAGAAAGAAAGAGAGGAGATGGAGGGGGGAAATGGCAAAGAGGAACCATGCGTGGTTCACCTTCAATCTGTCTAAAGGCCACAGCCTGCCCTGTGGGGCGAGAGCCCGAGTGCGTCCACTCTGGGCTGAACAAGGGGTGCTCATAGTACTCCTCGTCGGAGTGGTAGGGGTCGTCCTCGGGCACGGAAACTGAGATGGAGGGGGCGAGGAACTTGCACCTCTCCCGTGAATTTTGGAAGCGGCGGAGAGGGCCTGCCTCCTCCTCATCCCCTACATCTACAAACAAGACAGACACAAGGAGAAGAACTGCAGGGAAATCTGGACACACAGACTGAAAGAGTGAGTGAAGGAGAAGAAAAGGAGAAAGGAAAAGGAAGTAGAAAACAAGAAAAAAATGGAACACACCAAAGAATGTCCATTCATAGTTGATTTAGCCTAATACTGAGTCATCAATTTTATCTTTGACATAGATAGGATGGCAACTGAACAGGGGTTATTTTGGTTAAAAAACAAACTGTTTTGTTTGTTTTTTTTCACTTATTTGAATCTTTAATTTTTCCTGACCTCAAAAATTTAAAGTGGTTTATATAAAATGAAGGCTTTTAGGAGGCTTTTGGCCTTTTGGCATCTGTTGATAGGCAGCATTAAATTGTGTAACAAATAAAAAAAAGTTGTGTCATGGAAGCATGATATCCTAACTCAGAAATATATTCCCTAAGTGTATTTCTTTTAACAGTAGGGACATTGCAACAATTCATAATCATCATTATTATTATTATTATTATTGTTATTATTATTATTATTATTATTATTATTAGCCTTAACTCCTCAGTTGGAAATTATAATTATGAAAAACTTATTTGAATTTATTAAATTAAAATAAATTATTATTTGAATTACAGTTTACATTAAATAACTCAACTGGAGCCAGCTGTGGTCCTGTAATTTTAGTAACTGATACATGTTTAGCATGTTCTTTACTAGATACATCCTTAAGTGACTAATTAAAATGGACATTTTCTGTAGCGAAAAGGGAGAGAAATGGAGAAGAAAACTAAATAAAAGACAAATTTTAAAAAATAGACAACAAAAACAAATAGTCACCACAGAGGGGGAATGCAAGAAAGAGATAAAGTTTGATTGAAAGCAAGAGAAACATACCACACACAGGACACTCACAAGGAGACAGTGACAAGCAACTCAAAGGTGACCAAGCTTTAGGGGCCAGCCATACTCCGAGACGATCTAATTATCACTTTGAAACAAATGAAAAAAACTCCTGTGTATCTCAAAACATCAACGTCATAGTAATTATTAAGGCGCACAACTTCTATTGGTCCTCAGATGACCGAACCTCTCAGTACCTAAATGCTAGAGTACAGTATGTATCATTGCCACAAATACAATAACACACCAAATATACAACTAAACCTCTTTACCTCTGCATCTGGTCAAGAACACAGAACAGCTGTCATCTTATATCAGTCCTTACTTTTAATACTGAACAAGCAATAAACATATTAACAAAATAAAAACAAAATCGTGTTTGGTTCATGGCTGGCCCACCTACAGACTCTCTTCATTACATTCCAGCCACTGCGGACTGAGCAGACATAAAGACAAAGACCAAGCATGAAGCAGACGGAAGTTTTAGTAACACTGTACAACCATTTCTTGCAGGCAGCTGCACAAAAATAATAGAAGCTTAAACAAAAAATTTGAGGTTAAACCTAAAGACCCAAACTGTATCACAGTATTAACTGGCAAAACTGAAAGGCAATTTCTGTTTTAGATTTTAGATATAAAAAAATCAAAATTAATTATTTGTAATTTATGAGCATGGCATTCATAGTATTATACGTTCAGAAGGCTAGCTAACGCACACACTTACATATATGTTAGTGTTCCTAGTTTGAGCCTGGATGGCCAACAAAGCTAGCTTAGAAATTAGCAAATGTATTCATTATGTTTATTTAATATTATTATATATTATTTATGCCATTTTTTAGGGCCTTCAGTCTTAAATAGCCAATAAATCATTTGGCTTTAGCTTGAGGGCAGCTCTGTCTTCAAGTAATGCTTATAGAGCTAAAACTCTGATCTGTAGCCACAGCCCAACAAATACAGAAAAGACTGACAGTGGACAATGACAAGAAAACACAATACTATGACCCGACATGTAAAACTTAAGACAAAAAAATCTACCAAAAAGACAAATAACGAGAAGTTGGAGGGTTACCTAAATTGGCTGTCATATTAGTGTGTGGGAAGACAGCGAGGTATGAAAGTTAGAAAGGGCAATGGAAGAAAAGAATGATAAAAAAGAGCACACTCGTTGTAACATGGTGGTCATGTTCTTTCTTTCAGAGATAAATGGTGATGACGATGAAGATACAATTTGTATCTGTTCCAGATGTACGATGAGGAGGAGGGAGCAGGATTTCAGAAGAAATCGATGTGTGAAAAATGGAGAACATGTCCCTGCTTTTAGCAACTCTGGTATGTACAGGTTTCTTGAAGGGGTACCAATGTGTGGTTTGTCCCCTGGAGGTGGGGCAAGTCCCGGGAGGGGGGGATTAAAGAGTAACCCCAGAGCCAAACCACGTCAGCACCCCAAAGTGTTGGCGATCACAAAACTCCAGAAGCTACAGTCATGGGAAAGAATGAAACCACACTCTCATCCATTAGAGACTTACTCCATACACACTTCTAACATTCTTGGCCTACCTTGTTCCAGAGGACCAAAGTGTTCTGCAGCAGGCGAGGGAGGAGGAGAGGGAGGCAAATTGGTGGTGTCTTCAACTACAAAAAAAGGATGGAGAAAGAGGAAGAACAGTTATATAAATCACATTTTGTACATAGTGTACAGGACTTGCTGTATTTCAGTTGTATAAAATGAATGGCTCTGCAGGTGCAGTAAAGGATAGACCAACAATTAAGAAACATTCAGCTTAAGATGAAAGACGATGACTCAGCATCTTCAACCCTGTCATACAGGCCATTAGCCAGTGACCAAAAATCGCCGATTAGATCTAATTTTGCTATTAGTTTTCATTTATTTACTTAAATACTTACCACTGGAACTCCAAGCCTCCAAATAATATTTTTTAAGTTATACTAGTCTGATAAGAAATACATATAAATAATGCATCATTTGCAATGTGGTGGTCTTTTCAAGCTAACAATGATGGGTTAGAGTTCAAAAAAAAAAAAAACCCATTATGAATGACAGACCTGGCTCTTGTCTGTGTTGCCCATTTTATTCCATTGAACATTAAGGGTGCAAATTTTGGATAGCAGAATGAATGGGCACTCTTGTTTCTTCCCACAGTCCAAAAATCATGCAGATTAGGAGAACTGGCGACTCCAAATTGCCTGTAGTTGTTTTCATGGCGACCTGTCGAGGGTGTAACCTGTTAACTCTTGCCTAGTGCCAGCTGGCTAGAGGCTCCTGCAAACAATCCAACCAACTAATGAAGTTGGAGGAACGAACCATTTCCACCGTGGCTACCACTGTGCAGCACTTGTGAATGTATGTGTGTATGACAAACCTGATGGCAGCTTTTGAGTCTCCTGTTCTCCCTTAAGCACCGCCACTGCTTCTGCTGTCACTTCCTGCACAATCCGTGCTGACACTTGCTCTGAACACAAATACAAACACAGAAGGTCAATTAACCTTAAGATATTGTGAAAATATTCACCAGAAGTGGGTTAGGCTAGAAAGTCGATTCAAATCCCAGGAATGGCTGGGAAAATAAAGGTGCATTGAGACTTAGGTTATATTGGGCTTCCAGGTTTCAATCTGTGAAATAACTGTGTGAAGTTAGAGAGAATGTGAAGTGTGGGTGTTGCTGGAAGACAGCAGGATGCTCAGTCAGCTTTCAAGGGATACACCAATGTCAAACAAATTTCTCAAGAAAAAATCTCTCATCTACCATCCATTTTTTTTCATGTCACTCAAAACCTGAGATGAAAGCCAATGTGAGGGAGCTGAATTGTGTCCATAAATGCAGAGATGCTAGGGCTGCTGGTGAAGGCTGTAAGTGTCAAAAAAAAAAAACCCCAGCAACAAGTGCAGACATTAAATGAAACCTGGAGCAGACAGGAGAGTACATCTAATTCATAAAAAAATGTGTTCATTTTTGTACTATTTTGATAATGCATTAAGCTACAGTATTTCCAAGGACATACGCTTTTCAATGTTTCTGAAAATGCTAGAATTAGAAAAATGATACTGACCCTGGAACTGTGGTACACAATACCAAGTTGCAGACATTTGTGTACCATTTTAAAGATTAATCCATCTCCAATTTGTGCTTTTACTTGATGTCATTTGATGAGTGTTCCATGACCAAAACAAGGGCTGTGTGGGAGCATGAGCTGAACGCAGAATTCACAGAGGATGGGTGGAAAGTGGCTATCGATAGCAGTCAAACAAGCTCTCTCTGGACTCATACAGTTCCAAGTCCTGCACAAGGTTAATTTTTCTAAAGCCCTGCTGACTGAAATATAACCAGAAGTAGAAGACAGGTGTGACAGATGTCATGCTTCACCATGAAAAAAAAATTAAAAACTGCCCTTTTATTGTGATATCTGGTGGCCCTCGGGATGATAGTCCATTCACAGTAAGACATTTTAGCTTTCACATCTTTATTAGCATGGCACCGTCTCATACGACAGTGGAAATCTAGTCGAGCCCCATCCATCTCTCAATGGCTTCAGGATGTCATGTGTTTTCTGAAACTGGAAGAGATCAGGTATGAACTGATGGGTAACTGAGAAATTATTTGGGAAATGGCAGCCCTTTATGACATATTTTAACTCACTTAAGTACTTATTGCCAGACTAAACTTCTTTAAGCTTTCTTTTTTTTCTTCTTTCTCTATCATTCTCCTTTTTTTTGCTTTGTTTTATTATTGCTGATTCAATAGGGGGAGTTTAAGATGTGCAAGGGATACATCTGACTGTTAGCAATTTTCCAGCTCTGGTGAGAGTGGCTGAAGGGGAGATGGGGGGCTGTGGGGGAATTGGGATACAAACAAAAGAGGGGGAGTTTTGGAATTACATTTTTCCTCTGTAATATGTAGAACCAATTCTTAAATTCTTAAACTTGTACACATAAATAAAGGAATGAGTACAAAAAAAGTTGTTTATTATTGTTATTGTTGGGTGTTTTGCATACTTGGTCCAATGCACTGGAAATAAAAAGCAAGGATTTTTTTTTTTATTATTTTGCTACTACCAATTAACATCCATATACCCTGTACAACTACAACTATTAAATCTGAGCTGAGCTGAAATGTTTGATGCTTGTAAATATTTTCAGTTGTTTGACTGACTGCAGTGGACAGTGAACAACCAGATATCTATTACAATCCCCCCTTCCTCTTTTATCTATTCAAGATGGAGGATGAAATGCAATTTCAGCTTGTTGATTGTTATCAATCATAGCATTCAATACTGAATCCTGCCATTTGCAAGTAAATTGAAGTAATATTACATTTACACTCCTCATCATGATACTAGTGTCAACATTTAGAAAGAGGCTGTCAACACTGTCTGTAGGAAGCTCAAGCTCAAGCTTAAACCAACCAAGAGCAGAGTGGGTGAACTTAAAGTACAAAGTAAATATAAGATGATAATTCATGTATGTTTTTAATGTAAAAACAGGGCAAACAAGGTTCTCTTATCAATTTGGGTCGAAACAAAGACAACAAATTACTACAACTGTCTAATAGTGTCTGCATTAAAACTTACATCTGCCTGTAGGAATCAGTTTAAATATTGCATTGCATGCAGAGAATGCAGCGCGTTCATCTACCAAACCTTCATCTGCATGGTAACAGTGGTTATGTGCGGTTGGGTGCCAATGTGATGCTTTTACTGTTGCTGTTTCAAGACCTTTTCTATTCAACATCACCCACACATCAACACAAACAAGCTGGAGGCATATACACATGAAATTACACACACACACACACACACACACACACACACACACACACACACACACACACACACACACACGCTTCTTCCGGGAACACTTAACACTTAACACCCACTCACCAACTCAAAGCAGCCATTTCCCATTTTGAATAGCAAAGTGGAATAAACGTGTACCACCTATTTAAGGGTTCATGCAAAACCCTTTATTTTAAAACTGGAGGAACGCATTCAATGGTTGTAATGTCAAACAACTAAAACAAGATCTTACATCTCATGCACTAAATATCTCCACTGACTTGTGTAGATGACTCAATTTTTTAGTACTAGCCTAAAATAGCTTAAAAAGTCATATTAGTGACTGTGCCTAAACTGTTAAAATGTTAGTCATCATCTGCCATCCATGGTTAGGACACATGAAAATGTGGACTTAAAGATGTTCTCTGTGTTTTTTGTTACAGTGCCCATTAGTGTCTCTGTATTTCCTCCCAGTTCACTGTAGATCTGTTGAAACTCTACGCAGCCCAAAGCTGAGATTGAGATTTTGGATTTGAACTGGTGTCAAAATATTTAATGGTTTTGTTTTGAGTCCTAAAACATGGGAACAACTTGCCGTTTTAGCCACTTTAACAGAGTGCCTTTAGGGATGGTAATGTCGGTCTGTCAGTTGGTTGATCACTTGTTGGTCCAGATTGATATATCTCAACAAACATTGGATTGATTGCCATGAGATTTGGTACACATGTCCATGGTGTCCTCTGACTTTTCACCTAGCGCCACCAGCAGGTTAAAGTTTACACTCATTCTGTGAAATATTTCAACATCTACTTGATGGATTGGAACATGAACAGACATTCATGTTTCTCATATGATGAATTGTAAAAAGTTTGGTGATTCCTTGACTCTTACTCTAGTGCCACCAGTTTTTAGTGAAATGTCTTGACAAGTATTGGATGGACTGCCATGGAATTTGGTACTCACATTCATGTCTCCCCCAGGATGAATTGTGATAACTGGATTTTGAATTGGAGGTTACAGAAAGTGTGACATCTGAGTCACTTTTTTCTGAATTTTAAATATTTTTATATATCTCTCCCTTAATTTAATGTTCAACTGAAAAACGGTTGTGACTCTGGAGCAATGCAATGTCTGCCAAAGGATTTTCTTAACAAGTTAGTCAATTATAATGTCACATGTTTAAAACTGCTGAAAGTATAGTAGTATTAAAAATACTCTTGAAGGTGGGTGAAAACAACATAATGTTAAAAAATACAAACTGAATCTGGCTTTGTGCATAAAAAATAAAAATGCAGAAGAAGAAATGCAGTCTCTTCCAGACATACACTTTAAAGATCGTGTAAGAGCAACATGAAGTGCACTGGATTCAATGAGACATCATGAATTTTTAGTCTTACAACAAATCCACAGACGTGCACATTCACAAAGTAATAGCACTATAAAAAATGACCTTGTCGCATCCGCAAAGCTAACTGACAGTGATGAAAACTAGCCTGGTCTGGTTGTCTCAGCATTCCTCTGACAGAGTGATGTCAAATGAAAAAGCAGTCTGGCTTTCATTGGCTTTGACAGGAAAATAAATCACATGCACAGATAGCTGATTTGATATACAGAAAAGCTGCATCATATCTGTGGATCTACATCAATAAGCAAAAATAATAAAATACCTACACAAAGACATACTCCCCCCCAGTGAAGTAAAAGCATCTATTACCTGTATGACAGGCAGACTGAAGCTGAGAACGCTCCGTCTCTGAGCAGAGACTACGACTAGAAGCAAACGCAACACACAGCCAGACTGCCACACAAGCAGCGGGACTGAGAGGGCACGGAGAGAGCAGGAGTGCTGTTTGGTATGATACCAGCCGGCAACCAAAATGGATAAAGACAGTGGTTCCCATAGCAACAGACTGGTGGGCCAGTGACTTGGGTCCCAATGTAATTCAGATGCCAGCGACATGCCGTGGCTGTTTCAGGCTTTGTGTCTGTAGCCTCCAGTATGATCGCTGTGTGACATGGCTGAATATTATAACCAATATAATGTATATAAGCTGATACATGACACATAATATAAATCAGAGTGAATCAAATAAAGCCAGCCCAGATTTAGTTTTCTGAAATGTAAGATTTAATGTAACATTTACATAATCACACTAAACCATAAACTCAGTGGTACTTAATGTTACTCGCTAAGGATGAAATAATAAAAATCCAGCAAAAAAAAAAAAAACAGGTGCACCACATCCTAGGTGAGGGATTATTCTGTATTTTAATTTTTAAAACAGTTGTTTAAAATCAGTTGCAGGACTTTTATGATTTATTTAATCACATACTGTATCTTGAATGTCAAAAAGACAGGACAGAAGAGGGAGTGGCAGCTAATTTTGTCATGACCACAAGAGCTTGCTTGTCAGAAAAACATAAACAAGTCTTATTTTATGGAAGAAAAATAACAATTTGAGACATTTTCCTTGTAATTATGACTTAGTTTCTCATTATTATAGATAGGAAATGTCCTTATCATACAGTGCAATTTTAGTCTATTCTATTATGATGGTCATGCCACATAATCCACATCACAGCAGAGGTCTTCCTGTGCAATTCCCAAATAAATTAAATATCCTGCAGTCGCACATCCACCTGTGACAATCTTCAGCCTGACAGTCAGCATTCACTGCATCAAGGTCAGACATCTGATTATGAGGACAGTGGTCATACAGACAGTAACTTTCTCCTCCACTAAGAGGAAGAATTCAGTGGGTTGAAGAAACAGAACATTTGAGAAGAGAAACTGATGCGTCATCTCTCAGTCAAACGTTTCAGTGACCTGAATGGAAGGAAGGAGCGAGTATTGTTCCACATAATAACTCCTGTTTTTACTCAGCCATTTGTACCTTATTTGACCTAACTCAGTTCTATTTTTCTGCTCTTACTGTACATTCATTTTTTCATGTCTTATGTTTTTGTGTGTTTTCTTACCTCTGGTGTGTATTTATGTTATTATGACCTGGTGACATCCCATTCTGCTGTATGTGTATTTTTATTTGGATATGGTTGGAATGATAATTAAATAAACTTGAACTTGTAGTGGCATCGTTTCTACTGAAGGAACAGATCTTTAACACAACATCTCAAGTGTTTTCATTAGACATTCTAAAGTACTGGTAAGATCTCCTTCAATGTGCTTTTCAAATGTCTCCTGGCTCCAGACAATGACATATAATCTGACATTTATGACATTAGCAAACAAATTATGGTTCTGAATGACTGTTTTATCAGTGTCTCTTAAAGAAATCCTATTGAACTCTGTTAACAAATTCTGAAAAAAAAAAAAGTTTTAGGTTAAGATTACACAAAGAAAACTTACTGAAAAATCATGTACATATTGTAGTAGTACTGAAAGATGGAGCACATTCACATATTGATTCCAGTCAGTCACACTCTCTCATTAAAAAGCTGTAATTGATCAAATTATTGATACCTTGATAACATCCTTGTAGCCACCTTCTCAGCGGTAACTAGTTTTATAAAACTTATTATCCTATCTTCTCTCGATCCAACTTGGAAGAGGGTGTTCCTGAGGTTTATTCCATTTGATTTTGTATTTCCTTATCCAATATATAATATGTACCGTATGTGGCACAGTTTTTAAAGCCCCACTGAGGAAAATGATTTGTAATTTTGGGCTATATAAATAATATAAAATACAAACCAACCAACTTAAATAAATGTGCAAAAAGATTTTGAATGTGCAAAAATGTTAACTTAAGACAGTAAATTATCCCAGCTGATAATAAAATTGTTTTGTGTTTTGTATTACCTTTATGACACATTAAACTGTTTTGTTAAAATGTGCTTACATTTTAACATTGTGCTAAAATAATGGAAATTAAAATGTTTGCAGTGATTGACAATAAACTAAAACTTTGGATTTGTCCCTCTCTGTGTGTTATTTCACACCAGAGCTTCATTCGGATAAATTGGGCAAATCTCCCCTCCGCTGCAGCCAAACATACTGATTTAGGCTGATGAGATGGAGGCTTCTTGCCACTATGCCCAGATACTTAAGTCCACTCAATAACATAGACATCAGTTAATTCAATATCCCTACCACTCTCTAGAATAAGCTGAATAATGTTTTGCATTCTTTCTATTTCTATCAACTCACTCACTTTCTTTCTTTCTTTCTCTCTTCCTCACTTCATCTCTTTCTCTTGACCACTTTGAGCATGGCTGACTGGCTTTTTCAACTTTGTCTCTGAGGAAAGTCAAGGGGGTAATTTCGTGCTTCAATAGTTCTTGTTGTATCTGAAGAGCTTTTCACTGGGAAAAAAAAAAGGTTCACTGAGTGCCAGCATCAGCCCTTCTGTCACCCATCCTGCCTCACTTATCCCGGCCCTGCTCCTGCTCTGGAGCAATACTAATGTATGCTGACAAAATGCTCTGGAGACAAACACAGCTTTGATTACACAGCTGCTGTCATTTTCATGCAGATAATTTAGAAAACTTTGTATCGATATACTGATCACAAATAAAACAACTTTCATTTGGAACTGATTCATTTTGTCCAGTTTGGTCTATGTTGTATACACCAGTATATCATTGTCAGAAATTGTTTTTAGCTTCTGATTTTAGAGACATCCTCACAACAGATGTGGCTTAGAAAAAGTACCACTAAAACTACAGAAATATATCTTTTATTTTAGGGTGTCTCACTCATATGCAAGAATTTACACATGTACAAACACACAGACATTCACATTACCAGAATCAACCTAAATAAAGGGCTTAGTCCTTAAAGCTTTGCCCCTCTCAGAGAAAAAAGTACTCTTTTCTTGTTGACATCAGTTTCAAGCCATGACTTTGAAGTTGGAGGGAGGCTGTTTACAGCTCTCATGTCTTTGATATGTAGTAATAATGAGCCAAAGGCAAACATCAGTTGCTAATTATGTGGACCCACTGGCCACAAAGGTAGCTTCTCAATTCTATTAGAGAGTAATGCTTTGCAAGAAATGTGAGAAGAGCCGTGGACATGTGCATCAGCTTTAACTCAATCAAAGGAAAAAAAATCCATGTGTAAATACATCAAAAAGTTCAAAGGATGCAGACCAAAACACAAGTTAAACTGATGCTGGCATTAGAGAGACTGTTTAATCAAGTTTAGAATGTGTGCATGCAAAGTGCCAGAGTTTAAAACAAAACTGGCCAGCTGGTTCTACAGACACACACCAGGATTACTGGAAAACTTGGTTCACCCCATCATGATCACAGCAAATCATCAGAAATAATTACATACTCATTGTATGAGTAGGCAGATAAATGTGAAAATGCAATGTTAACTGTATTTCAGAGCAAACAAAACATCACACCTGGAATCAGACCAGTCACTACAGGTCAGATAAGGTTTGTGGAAATATAATTTGTTGTCATTTACACTACAAAAAATGAAATCGAGAAAATACTTATCTAAGAAACTATTTACATTTAGGGTCATGTAAATGACTCGACAGGAAAATAAAACTATTCATTCATTCATTCACAAATAACCTTTGAGTAACAGCTGTTTCTTCCATACTTTCTAATACAAGTCAGCCTGATTTGAATCTTGTCTTTAATCAAGAGCCATTTAGTGATGATAAAGTGTTTTTTTTCTTTTAATTTCTTTTTCACGATATATGTGAGAAAAACTTTGAAATGTGACATGTTCTTGGAAGCATAATTGGCTCACAATCATTTGCATTATTGTTTTTATTTGAATATAATAGCAGGACTGAATGATACTTAAAACCTTAAAATGAGCATTGTCGACATAAAAATTGGCAGCTACATTCAAAAATACTGTTATCAGCCTTCAAATCTGGTAACCCCTAATAGTGGGGAGGTGGGAGGTTAATTGGGCTCTTGTCAACTTATGTAAAATGGCCTTGTCTGTGGTAAGCTACAGGCGAAAAGAACAAAAGCCCTGGCAAAATAAATTGTAGGGGAGCCGTTGCCATGGTTACACCATTGGTACATTATTGTTCTTGTCTCTAGGGTGTGAGGGAGGGTGGGGTGGTGGTTGAGGGCTAGAGAAACAGATTTTATGTGTTAATTATAGCACTGTTAATAACAGTATGTGATTCTGGTAAGGACTCAGAGAGCTGCAAACCCACGCACAAGAGTAGACAGGACACACATACACATCACTACCATGCAAACAAACACACATATATGACCACACACATCACTGACAAAAGTCATAGAGGAAGCTTACAAATGCACTCGTGTTCTCAAACACAAGCACGCATATACAAACACTACACACTCATATATGCGCACACACACACACACAAGCAGACAAAATCCCAAAATACACAACACTTTAGTGCAAAAAACACAAACCTACTGTAGTTTGGACTGTCCTCTTCATCTGATTTGCCATGACTGACATAAACCAATTCCACATAAACACAAATGTATTGACTAACTGTTTTTCCATTTGAGTGTCACCATTGTGCCCGTCCCTGTGTTCACAGAGTTACAACACAAATGCACTAAGCAGAAGGGATTTACTGACATTTGTCTGCGTTTGAGCCTTGATTGCTAAAAACATGATTTTAAAATGCATGTCAGCAGTGTTCACAGTGTTTTCCATATTTACATCCTTAAAAACCAACAGCTAACATTACTAGTTTCCTTTCTCCCTGATTCTGACTATCCACTGACTACCAGTATTCCTTTTTCTTGTGGATTTGCATGATCCACCAGGTTTGATCAACACATCTTAGTGCTGTATATGTATGTCTGCACTTAGCATAAGTGGGTTGGAGACACATTGCATTTGCTCTCTTTGCTGATGTAGCCATATGCAACTCTGAACCAATCATAAGAGATAAATCTTTAATGCTAAGTGTGTTAAGTCTTGTATATTATGGGCCAGATGTACATAAGTGCATTTGCACTCCACTTTTTATTTAATTAGTAAAATAATTCTTAATAAAATAAGATCTCAAGGCATACACTAGGGAACAGGGCAATTTATATTTTTCAATTTAAGAATGTATCAATGGAAGCCAATTTCTGCGAGGAAAAGAAAAAAAAGTGAATATAGCCACAAGTGGCGATTCTGGGGTTCAAGCCAACACAGACCGTTAGAAGCTGAAAGCTTCAACAGCTTAATTAAAAATATCCACCAAGTTTGGTGATGGTTGGACAAACTGTCATCGATTTATGGCCACATTTGCACCAGGCCCATGTATGTGTTTGGAACTGGTGGCACCCCTACTGAGCAATTTCAAAATAATTTAGCAACTTTGGTATGAAACATATCCTGCAAGTTTTGTAATGATTGGACAAACAATGTCTTATTCATTGTTTGACTTCAGTTATGCCATGCCCATTTTTTTGCAATTTTAGCACTCCCTACTGATTGATTTGAATACAACTTTCAGGGTATGTTTCAGGTACATATGTGGACACATCCTGCAAGTTTTGTGTTGACTGGCCCAACAGCTGCTGACTTTGGTCTATTTATGTGATGAGCTATGCCCTTTTGAAGTTCACTGGTCAATATTTTGAAAACTAAATAACATAAAGACAAGCTTTATGCAACTTTTGATAAGCTTGGTCCTAAAATGATCCTCAGAAAATTTGGTAGCAATCAGACCTACGGTTTAGGAGAAGATGACAAAAATATGTTTTTCAAAAAATTCAAAATGATGAAAAATCTATCTAGGCACAAATGGGCATGGCTCATGTGGATAGATTTGTCTGGACCTATAGAATCCAGGAGAGACTTATGTTTCAAAAGTTATAGGCCAAAACATATGTGAACTATATGTTCAAGTATTCAAGTGCCACCATCTGGCCAACTGAGGTCATATTTCTTGGGCATCACTTGCACACAACTTCCAATCAATGGGCAAAATCTCATGTTTCCACCATTTACCATTTTAAGGGTATTTGCACAAACATTTCTGAAGAAAAATAATAATTAACCAGCACCCCTGATGATATGTTGGGTGATAATAAAGGGTTAGGTTAGGTGATAATAATAAAATTTTAAAAATATAGTCTGATGTCTAAACTATAAGTCTGACCACTTTCAAACCTGTATCAATGTATTTGCAACGAAATTTCCTACCAAAAAATATGATATTTAATGTAAAATCCTACTGTCCAACTGCTCCTGATGATGTCACTCCCTCAGTGTTGTGAAACATTCCGCAATACACATTCATTATAAAATCACAAGAGGAGCAAGAAAAGACTTTAAAACTCACACTCTAATATCTCAAAAACAATAAAAGATAGAAAAAACATGTAAATTCAAGATTTGTAGGTCAAAGTCTCGTGACTCATTTAAAGTTTGAATGAAGTTTGTATCTAAAACTATGTGGAAGCAGTAAATGTTCAAAAAGGTGTGGGTTCGCTCACACTCTCCATTCAAATATATGAGTATTTTTCTGTGTCCAGCTGCAGTTACTTATTGTCTCTACACACCTGACAGTACACATATCAATCAAACTTTGACCAGGTCATGTGGGTTAAAAGTCTTTTCTAAAATTGACTTGATGAAAATTAGGAAAATAATTTGTTTTACACACAAACTCATCAAGAGTTTTCAATTTACTAATTGAAATTCAAGTGAATGGGCCCAAAACTTGCATAACTTTGATGACACAGGTGTAAGAAAGACAGACATGTCTCACCCTGCAGAAAATTCTCATCCTGTCAATCAAACTTTCAAAATAAAAGCACACCACACTTGTAAGAAATATCCGTCATTTTTAAAAAGCAAAATGATCTGATCCCGACAGACCAGAATGTGCAGTCCTGACCAACGCTGCTTGCAGCTTTAATTTATAGTAAATCTCTGTTCCTCAACACAACCAAACTGATGACACGTAAAACAGAGATATTATAAAGATGACTTACCTGCAGTTATAGCAGGAGCACCAGTTAGCTCCCCATTGAACCCGTTCTCCCTGGTGGCGTAGGAGGCCGTGGTCATGTGGGCTCCACCAGGCTGGCAGGTCCTGTAGGTGGAGGAAGAGTAGCCATTGGCTCCATGGGTGCCAGCAGGCTCCTGCCCCGCTGATGGGTCCCACTGGGGGGCACCGTCTTCTGGCTGTCGACTGTCTGCCATGCTGGTGCAAGCTAGCAGCAGGGGAGGGTGAGCAAGGGATGGGGTCTCTCCTTCAGGCTACAAGACAAGATCGAATGGAGGAGGCGGGACAGAGAGAAAGAGCATGGTCAAAACTCAGCATGTCAGTGTTAATAAGTGCAATGTTAGCAATGTTACATAAGGGAGAATGAACAGTGCACAGACAAACGGAGGCTCCAGAACACGCTACATCAGTCACATTCACAGATCTCTTTTTGTCAGTCATAATCCCTGCTGCAGCTTCACTGCACTTCACTGTCAACAAAATCTGAAAGTGCATTTGTGCTTGTGTGTTTGTGTGTAGGTGGTTATGTGAAATACTGTCCTTGTCTATGAATGCAAGCAGGTAACAGCCACTACTGATTTGTGTGGGTGTAATGACTCAAATGGCCAGTGGCCCAAGTGAAAATCACAACTGGTTGGAAATGAATAGAGCGGACCTTGGATTTGTGTGACTCACGCAGGGTTGGTGAGATGTAAAGTGGGCTCTGATCAATCTGACCAGAGCCTTTCCAATGTTATAGACAAATAGCTTGTATCAGGTAGCCATTGTAGCTTACCATTTAATTATATCTGCTGCAAAAATTCTGAATGGAACCAATCGAAAAAACTGTTTCAACTTGGAATGGAACAAACCATCCTTTTTCCTATGAAATCTTGATCAGTATGTAGTAATTCATTGATTATGGCTGGCATAATGTAAAGGATTAATTAAGCACTATGTTACCGTGTGCTAAAGATGGCAGACTTTTCACCCTGCCTTCAAGTTTGGCCAGACTGCGATCAAAATTTAACCGCAACCGCTTTTGATGTCATTCGGCCACTAGTCCCCACAGTTTGTAAGGTTGTTGTTGAATGTAGAAATTCTGGTTGATAAAGTAAAATGGCTTGTTCAAAAACTAGCCGATACAAAAAAAAGGTTGACAGTGAAAAACATGTACTTATGAATGACTGGACTGAGAAATAAACATTAATTTTGTCCGATGGACGTACAAGACCATTGGGCTTGATTTGCAATGAAACAGCGGACGTAACAAAGTGTGGGAACGCAGCATGCAACACCAAACATACCTGTTTTGAACAAAACTATCCCAAAATCACTGAGGTAAGAACCACAAAACCGAACCAGTTAAAGTCGTGATATCAAGACTCCAGTAGAATAACTGGAACATTTTCAACAACAACTACAGTGAAGAACTCATTAATGAACTTACACCAGTGTCTCCGCCTGGCCATCACACCTTTTTATGCTCAAGTTTAAGGACTTGGTTACACAACAAAGGTGTTACATCTCACATTAATATAGAAATGCTGTTCATGCACAGAGTTCTGGAGTTTTTGTACTGAAATATCATCATCTAATGCATCCTTACTGGACCTGTGATGAGGCAGAAATTTATTAAGTGGACCTCTATGACTTGTATTTGAATACCCCCCTGACCTAGATTGTTTGAAGCATACCCTTTATCAGATGATTATCTAAAAGTTCGTGTCACTCGTTGGAGTGTACAAAGTATTAAATAAAACTGCAAGAGGAACACAAAGCTTCACAGGAGTTTGGATAGTGGGAGAAGGGCATTATAGTCGGTACAACAAGTACAAGTATTTCCAGCACTGACCGACCACCATGGGACTTACATGTAAATGAAATACCATGCTGGGTATAGATGATTGATCAGAACAGCATGGAGAGGAGATGAAGCAGAAGCAAAAGGGGGAAAATAGTGATCAGCCTACATAAGCGCTTGAAGCAGAAACAGACAGCAAGATTCAATGACCTCTTGGACGATATTGGGTAGAAGGTAGGGGAAGGAGATAAATGAGTTTGATGTAGTGTAACATCAATACACCAGTTGTGTATGTTAAGACCTTAACTCTGGCTCTGCTCCCCTTATGTCGATTACTGAGTTAGCTAGACAAGTCTGTTGACAATTTGGGTTTATTTTTTATTTGTGTGATGTTGTTCCATTTACTTTCTAGACATTGCCATTGTATCACAATACTGATTTGAGGCAATTTCCATCTAAAGATAACAGCACCAATATTGACCTTCAGACACTCACATTAAAACAGCCTTTGTGTGATGGGACACAACCAGAGATAAACAAAGGGCTGGGTGTGAAAAAGACAATCTGGAACAAAAGAAAATAAATGCTCTTATTAGGAATTCATGATTTTTACAGGGGGGTTGTGGCCGATGGTACTTCAAGCACTTGCCAAGCAGCCTGTGTAGCTCTGCATAAAAGGATGTGTGAAGGAGCAATTTGTCATTTAGCTCTGCAGTCTACAGAGACTCAGAGACTGACGAGAAGTCTAGCAGATAAAATGGGAGTCAATAACTGCAGACTGAGACCAAGGTGGTGCTACACTGAGCACTAGTCACTGCATTCACAGTGCGTTCAATACTACCGCTCAAGGTCTGTACACTGATGCAGTGAGCAAGTGAGCAGAGAAGTCGAAATAGCTTTATAAAGTTAAATGACATCCAGTTTAAATGTGTACTACTGCAGGATTCTCCTAAAAAACAATGTATAGACTCATAATAAATAATCAAATAATGAAAATAATCCCTCTCAATCATCTCTTATGAGCCACTAGAAGTGTGTGGTAGTGTATTTCTATATCTACAGAGACCTGCACTCTACCTGTATTTTCTTATTATTTTGCTGTGTTCAGGGCATCAACCTTTGGGCAGTGGGTGTGTAGCCCCCAGCCAATAACAACCTGCAGGGTGTGAGGTCGGGACTCGTAGTGTAACAACCAGGTCACATCACTGTCTCCGTCTCTCTCCTCTGCTCCACTCTGCTGCGCTCTGCTCTTTGCCTCTATGTCATGGATGTATAAAGAGCTGCAGGTTTGTGTGTCTGCTTGACCGAGGGAGGGGCTGAGCTACACAAACTTGCAGAACAGAGAGGCGGACACAGCGCACAGTATGCGCTGCATTCACACAAAATCCAGCAACCTTCCCACAGGGTTGTGCAGAGGTGTACTGAGGAGTGGGCATGTTTATTTGTGCTTTAGAAAGTAACTGCTGTAAACCAATCAGAAAATAATATTTGATTTATCTGATTAACAGCTTTGTTCTCACCAGCGCTGTTCACTCTCTTCATTCACTCTATAGCTCTCTCAACCACTGCTGCTCTCTCTCTGTCTCTCTGCTCTCACCTTGCTCTGGTTGAGCAAGGGAGGAGGGGCCAAATTTGAATGCTGTGTTTACAAACACCAACCTACAAATTCTGCATAGTATGTCTTTAAAGTCCATTCAGGGCTCAGTGACAGGGCTGTGGGGTTACATCACATAAAAATGCTGGGAACCACAGGAATAGAATACCATAGGGAGAGAGCATAAAGGAGCAGAATAGTATTAAACAGACCGACAGCATAGAATAAATGCCTAGAATATGTGATGTCTGTAAGCCCTTGCAGTCTAAATGGATCAGAGTCAGGAGTCAATGGAGCTTTGCATGACTCAGCTCTGAAGGGAACGTCAGTGTGAATGAAGCCTCTACAGAGACTCTACAGCACACAACACTGCGCCATCTCCTCACTAACTCCTTTACAAAATGCTCACTCCGTCTCTGTCCAAAAGCCACAGCAGTACATTTTGGATCGCCTCTTTACTGTCGCTGTCCCTTCTGTCACATTTCCACCACTGTGACCCTGCTCGAGCCTCCACTTAAGAGCACCTCTGATATTAAAAGAGTCATAAAATGCAGAGATGAGACTGCTGCCCTGATGCTATATCTCACTGCTGTCTGTCCGATGATGATGGTTACTTTAAGCTGTGTGGCTGACTTCCAGACCCAACAAGATTATCCTGAGTGGTGGTCAGGCTCAGGGCGTCAGTGAAGCCAGGCCCCACCTGTCTTCCTGGAGCCCTGTTGAGCTGCTGATGACAGTATTTAGTCTGTATGTTTGCGATGAGGGGTGTGCATGCATGTGTGAATGAAACAACACCACCTGCTGGGTGAAAGCCTAAAAGAAGACAATTGGGACTATTACAAAGCATTATGAAAACTCAGCATGCTGGGTTTAGAGATTAGAGAGGCATTAGGCATTATTATCATGTGAAACTACGCCTTTTTCACCAGCATAGATCACAAACTGGGGCTGCAATGCAATGCAGCATCCCTGCTAATTATTATGCTGTGTTTTGCTCTATTTGCCAAAACAAAATCCTGTGGTATGCTGTATAATGTGAAAATGCTGGATAGGATGAGCAGAGCCGAATTAGTGAGGAAGAAGTGCAGAGGACTGATAAGAGAAAAAAAAGGAAAGGAAAAGTGAAGAATCTTGTCAAGATGACTTTAGAGATGAAATGACAGAGGCAAGTGAAGAGCAGAAAACTGTAGATTACAGGATACCAGACAATATACAGTATATTGTCCAGATAATATAATGTCCTCAAGGCATTGTGTCAATTGAGGAGTGAGACTGTATGAGATGGTGATATGATAAAGTTAGATGTCAGGCGTCTTAATAGACAGCAGGTTCATTGCACTTGGCAAAAAGCCTGTGGCACTTTGCCAGAGGGATGGTGGATGCTGATACGCTCCCTCTCTGTCTCTGCCAGAGAAGAATGGAGCTGAATAGCTGGACACTACTGCTACTGGACATTTAGCATAGAAGCCGTTTTAGTTACCAATCCAAATACACTGCTCTATCCTTTTACAGTAAGGACTTTTTAAATGATCCAAACACTACAACCACTAATTTATTTTCATTAATTAGTAATTGATTGTAATAGCAAGCTTGATTACATTAAAAATGTTGACGTTCTCTGACAGGATGTTTTCCGACTGTACTTCCATTTACTCATGTAAAATAACAACAAACATTTGATTTCTGATCATTAACAAGACATACCATGCTGATTTTTGTAGACTCCCATAAAACTTTTTATATATATAACACATAATTGTACAAATGCACATGAATATAGTTATGTAATGATGGTGTACTGGCATGCAATTGTACTATTCAACACAGCATTCAAATAGAGCCTAACGAAAAATGATGTAGGTAAGACCCATTTATCCAGCACTTGACACTCCTGACCTGCTTTTGAAAGTATGTTCTGACTTTACCGTGAACATAAAAATGTGAATTCTAAAAGAGAGGAGGCAAATGCAATATCTGATGGTATGGATTAAAAAAAAAAACTTAATGACAGTCAAACACTGATACTTAAATTTAATCTATTTGGTTTCATAGAAGAATGTTATTGTTGACAGACTGGAGCAGGGAGAAACAATATGAGGCTGTAGGTAAATTATATGTGTATGATGGGTGGCAAAACAATGGCAACCCCCACCCACACACATATACATGCACACACACACACACACACACACACACACACACACACACACACACAAAACAGTTACATCACAGGGGTGAAAGATCATTGACAAAGATCAAGGAGGCTATTCACACCCGAAACCATCCTTGAACTAAGACAGGTTAATGCCGCCTTATACAACCATTTGTGAAACTCCATTTACAGAGAGAAGTCAGTTGAGAGCTCCACAAGCTTAGTAAGTAAGACTTATTTTGCCTTATATACTACAGAGATGGGGACTGGAGAGAAATGACAGTAAGAACTGGAGTTCCTGGTGAGGTCTGAGATCAGTCAGAGTCTGAGTTGAACACAAACACACACACAGGCACGTTTCCATACACTCACTAGGTGCTAGCTAGCTTACAGCTAACATCTTTACAAATGGTGCATTGGCGGTTTGTGACAAGCAGTAAAATTTGCACGAATGACACTTTCTGTCTTAACACACCTTCAGGGGTGTGCAAAGTGGTATCAAGATGACAGTTTGGCACTCTTAGCTGAAATCTGTAAGAGCGCTACCAACTTGAGATGAAGTGTCTTCCTAAAATAATGGCTGCCCTTCATGTGGTTTTCCTCCAGTGCTCAGTGTTGTTGATGATTAGTTGCCTTCTTTGCATGAATGTTACTCAAGGCTGCACTTTTCAAAATTATTTCATAGTAGCTAAGAATATTGCTGGGGACTCTAAGTATGTGTTTCCCAAGCAGCACAACAAAAGAAAGAATCAAAAGAATGCTCAGCTGGAGAGTTTTAATAGATGGTAATATTCTCACTTCTTTGTACTTATGCTAATTAAATGTTATTTCAAACCAAGCTATGACGTGTTTCCAATAGTAGCTATTCAGCTGGTTGCTAAGCAACATGTATGTATGTACTGTGTAGATACAAGTAGTAAATATTGGTTCACATTTGGATTTGTTTTACAGATTTACACATTAATAATTCATTTCATAATTAATTTGTTTCAATGGCAAACTAAGGGGGTGTAATGTATCTGATATTTCCGGATGCCACATACTGCAGCATGAAACAGTGACATGTCCTGAAAGTGTTACGAGAGCACACAAGGCTAAGAATTAAGGTGCAGTATTTCTTTCACTTATTGCATAATGGCAAACTGATCATCTTCCAGGAGCGAATCAGCAGTGACAAGGTGCCTTTTCTGTCATAGTATGACGAACATATTACAGTAAATATGTTGCATGTTTTACCCTTAAGCATGGCTGGAAAAAGTTTTGTTTTTTGTATCAGAAAATCTGAAAAGCCTTCTACAGATGCTGTTGGGGGCAATTTTCCTCTCTATGTTCTCAGAAAAGACCACTCAGGTATTTTTACTGAGATAGGTTATTTAGAGAAACAGAGATGAATAGACCACAGAAATACAACACTGGATTTTGCTTTCTTATATTTAGTTTTCTTAGATGTTTAGTCTTAACAAAGGAAAAAAAATATTTAGCAGCAATTTTAAATCATTTTCTTATTCATTTGTTTCATTAAAACTTTGATTTATGCTAGGAGAGACGACAGAGCTTCATGATATCTTCCAGTAAATGCACACTTAACATTTGCACAGATTCACACATTGATACTGTAAGCTGCCCAGTATAACCACAGTGTTTTATTTACATCTACTGAGCAGCTCAACTGGAGAAGTTCAGTGCCTGGGGTTACTGGGATACTTACTGGGTTCAGTGCCTTGCTGATAGGCACCTTGATAATAATTGTCAAGGGAGGGAAAAATGTGACTCTATCACTTTCCCGGTCTGTATTTTCCCAGGGAGGGACAATTCATATTAAATGATTGATCTATAGCCAATAGAAGGAAGATATACCGGAAAGGACACACTTCTGATTGTGAAGTAAAAACAGGACACACACATAAAAACACTTGCTCCACATAGACATTCCCATGGCCTCAAAATAGCAGGTGGGCTGCCTGGTTACACAATTATAGTCCATTAGGTGACGGACTGTAAAATTTTAAGTCTGATGAAGTTTGATGAAGTGGAATTGTATGTTTTTTTAGAGTCCAAAAGTTTCTATTTCATACCACCATTCCTTCTGCCAGGCCACTATCAAAGAACAAAAAAGCAAAGATTAAAATGACTCCTAACCTTCGATGAAAGGTTAAAAGTTTAAATGACTTTTCAAATGCTTAACCATAACCTGTCATCACAGCCAATCACACTGGAACAGTTGTCAGAATCTGTAAAATGTCCACAGTTTCTAAAATGAGCCGAATGAGAGAGGGGCCAGTGTGTTTGACTGACTAAACAGTATTTACTGTTAATTGTGTTGTAGCAATACTATTGAGTGCTGTTTTGTGTCTTCTGGGAGCTGTTATAGACTACCAGAGTATATTAACTTGACAAATTATCAAGCGAGATATTGCAGATATCAGCAGATTTCTGAAAAGACTAATTACAGGCTGTTTCTGCAGAAATCACCCTCTCAATAAAAATAGAAATTAGCAAAGCCAAATCTAATGACAACATCATACAACAATCACAAGTTTTTTGATGAAAACCTTGCAAGCTGTGGGAGTTTATTTCTCATTTCAAGACATGTTTCCCTTGTCAATTCAAGCATGTATCACAATGTGTGTCCAGCTTAAAGAGATGAAGTGGGACTGACATGAATGCAAAATGAACACATCAGCCATAACGATTCCAGCCAGACAAGGTAATCACTAAGCCAATTAACTAACCCATTTGTGATTTCTATGGCTCTTACCTGCTTCTTCGTCTTCTTTTGTCTGATTTCTTAGCATCCTTTCACCTATGAGTCTTCCTCCCACCTGTTATTTCTTCCTCCCTCTTCACCTACCTCCACCTCCACACATCACTGTTCCTCCTCCTACTCACTCCTCCTCCTCCACCTCTCATCAGGCTTCATCTTTCCCCTTACTCTGCTCTCTCTCTCTCTCTCTGCTCTCTCTCTCTCTCTCTCTCTCTCTCTCTCTCTCTCTCTCTCTCCTCAACTCCCTCCTACGTTCTGAACACTTTCACATGCCACCAATTCACTGTGTGTCTGCGTGTGCGTGCCTGTGTGTGTGTGAGTCACACAGATGCTGCATTGCAGGGCTCTCCTCTCAGGGCCGTCTCACTGCAGGAGCCAGGGAGCACAGGAAAGGAGCTTGGAGATGCAAGATATAGTTACTCTAAAGGTGTGTCAAGGCAGAAAGCAAAGCAAATTTTCATCTCATTCATGTGAATTTGACCACTGGACTGTATGGGTTTATTTGCTCTAAATAGCCAATATACCACCTGTATGTTAACTATAAGCTAGCTAGCAAAGGATGCACCCACTGTGTGTGGGAGTGTGTCTGTGTGTTTGTGTTTAGCTCAGCCTCTGACTGATTTCAGAATCACCACAAACTCCAGTCCTTTCTGTTATTTCCCTCCAGTCTGTCTCCTTTTTGCCACTCATCTCTCTACATTTATGAAGCAGATTCATAAAACCCCTGGATATGCGCAATCAGTTTTAACTCAAGTTGAAACATTTTCAACTCAATTCATGCTGCCTTGATGAAATTCACGTCCAATCATGTCTTTTCATTTCCATTTGAATCTGTATGCAATTGTACAGCATCTACAGTCCGCTTCAAATTCTGTCTGAACACACAGTAAGAGAGGCTGCGTATTTTTACACCTCAGTTTTTGTACAGATTCAACAAAAAAGATCTAACGTGTTAATCACTGAGCCTTAGAGGTCTGGTAGGTGGATTCTGTAACCTTTGGACAGAGCCAGGCTAGCTGCTTCCCCCCATTTCCTTTATGCTAAGCTAGGCTAACTGGCTGCTGGCTCCACCTACATGTTTACCAAATAGACATGAGAGTGGTATCAATGCTCTCATCTTACTCTCAGCAAAAAAAGTGAATCAACATATTTCCAAAAATGTCAAACTATCTAGCTGTTCTACATTTGTGTCATGTTTGAAAGCCCATGTTAGCCCTGAGGCTAGATTTAATGGAGCAGGAGAAACTGGAGTTTATTTCTAAATAATTGAGCCAAACTAGGCCACCGAGTCCAGTGGTCAGGTACTTCTCACAAGAAGGACGAAAAAGGGCCTTATCATACTGTATGGAAATGGTGTCTATTACTTTCATTCTTTGTGAGTAATTCTTCACAGTAACAATTATTATGTAGCCAGGTTGGATTGAAATATAAAAATAAGCATGTCAGTGTCTACTAAACACCTCCATCCATTATAAAACCTGAAATAAAACCCACCTCATTCCTGCTTTAAGGTGCTGTTAAAAGAATTCACTATTAGAGCAGCTTTCAGTGTGAGTTGTAGTGAACGTGTAAATGTGGCTTCAAAGGCTTTTCATCTGAGACATATGCACACTTAGGATTTTTTGGCATGAAAGGAAAAAGATCACAGCATAAACAGCATATGCTGTTTAGCAGCTTCAATCCAGGAATTATGTGATTAGTGCAGTATGGGCCTTTAAAAACCTATGACCAAGTACAGATAAAAAGGAGAACACAGAAAGACACCAGTTGCTTCCTGTTTAATAAGACAGTTCGATTCTCCTTTAGAAGGAAAGGTGGCAGTAGCTTTATATTGCTATAGCGTTGCAAAAGGTGGATGGTCGTGCATACAAAGTGACTGACATTGACATGTGGTTCATATCCTGTCTCATACCTACAGTCAATGTTTGTGTCTTTTAACCATGACCACAACCTTTCTGTAACTTTGCTGAAGTAGTTCTAGTTGCAGCCAAAAAATTATACATTCCTCTATAGTGCTAATTACTCACTTCAAAAGTAATGTTCAAAGAGGGAACCAGAAGAGGTCATTCCAGTTGTCGTTGTCACAACCAATCAATCTCATTTTATGACACTGCATGCCTGATTGCATCTCCAGCCCCACCAGCTACACATGAACACAAACTGCCATAAACGATGGTGTAGCAGAGTTTGTATTTGTAATGTTTTGAACATTCAAACTGCAGCAAGGATAACATGTCGTGACTGTAAAGTTGTTTCACCTGCAGTAGTTGTTGGTATGAAGTGAAATGTTATAGAACAATGCATATTATTTACTGAAGCAATGAAGCAAAACACGAATCAACATTTCTCAATAGAAGAGTGACTACAAATTATAACAATAGATCATAAATCAACCATTTTTATTAAATATCAGCCAATGCGGATTGGAGCATCCCCCTCCAACAACACTGATCTAATCTTTTCGACAATGTTTTATTTTCCCCATTCTTCCTGTGGTTCTCACCCATGCTCATTCTATGTCTATCAGTTTGTCAGTTGGTCGGTCAGTCCACCACTCTGGTCCAAACTGAAATATCTCAACAACTATTGGATGTATTGTCACGAAATTTTGACTTTGATGATCCCTTAACTTTTCCTCATCATGACAAAATTTGAAAATGGTGAACATGGTAAACATTATACCTGCTTAACATTAGTATGTTAGCATTGTCATTGTAAGCATGTTAGCATGCCAACATTAGCATTTAGCTCAAAGCTGTTTACAGCATCACATACTCACTAGAATAGCTGTAGACACTTATGCTGTCTGCAAGATGACTCCCTATTTATTATATAGTACACTACATTTACATTCTGCCATTTTATTTGTGTGTCTGAATTCTGAGTGCATAAATGTATCCACTATATAGGGCCCTCAAAAAATGTTCAATGTAGTAGTGTCCCTGGGATGTACACTACTTTCTGCTAACACTCCCACACAATACAATGCACCTCATTTAATAAATGCAAAAATTACCATTTGCAACTGTACATCTGTCAGTGATGATAATTTGTAAGTGTTTGAAATCTTGACTCACTACTCACTGTAAGGTTAACTATTGAGATAGAGAGTAGTGAATGACTGAACACGGGAGTTATTTCAGACACAGTAGTACAGTGACCAGACGTCCCAGTTTGTCCAGGACTGTCCCGGTTTCAAGCTGGGTTTCCCGTGTCCTGACAAATATATGTAAAACACTAAAATGTCCCGGTTTTCAACATTCCCTACCAAATTGTCCCAGATTTGACCACAATTAAAATAATAATTATTATATTATATTTGTTTTTAGCGCTTACATAGACATTTATCATGTTCTGTCCCACTCATTATTACCTAACCCAATATAAAAACATAAATAATGCACCACATGTCTAAATTCAACACTGATTTGTGAATCAATCAATGTCTCATCTTGTGGCTCTTTCTGATGGGTCCCGCTTTGGGGCTTTGAAAATATGGTCACCCTAGTCTTAAGTCTTGTTTGCATCTCATTTGTTCTCAAATTGCAAAAAATTGCAGGGAAAATGTATGTAAATCGTACTGTTGCACAAACCGTACAACCACATTACTTCTTCAGGACCACCTGTATCAACTGTTTCATTTGGAAGTCTTGCCAAAACTTTTTAGACATTTTTCTAATGAAGAAAAATGTTTTTCCAATGAAGAAAAATGTTGGTTGAAAAACATTGGGTTTTTATCCAGACTATTCTATCTTGTTTCTATCCAATCTTGTAACTAGATGGATAATGATTTGCATGAAAATAATGGGAAGAAAAACCTGTTACTGACCTTCACACATACACACATAAACAGGCTATAGCAAGCATGCATAAAAGCACTCTTATCCACCATCTATCATCAACCTCACTACCTGGAACTCTGTCTTTGTACAAGTGCAGAAAACAAAGAGAACCCATGAAAGCGTGACTGCCTTTCAGTAAGCCTTGGTGCTGATCGTCTCACTAAAGCAGCTCTTCTCTTCCCACTCAGTACCCACTTCCCACTCACAGCTCCTAGGCAGCCTGCACTCACATGTACATCCACCCACATAGCCATTTCATGTGTGGAGGTAACAGGCATTCTTTTTGTCTCTCTCTGTCTCTTGTTGTAAATGTTTCTTTTTCTCTCTCTGACAGGCATTCAGCCTGTCTCAAATGTTTATGGTAAATGAATGTGGTTCTGAACAGGCTGACACCAATACCATTTGAGGTTTTGGCTGTTTCTTGTTTCATTCATTCAGGCATGGCGAGCCGCCACTGCAATCCTGGTGCACAATTATTTCTCATGATCATATTGCCAACAATGATTTTAACTCTTCTGTGGTGAAACCAGGAACCTGGCCAGAACTTCACTCATGTCCCTCCTTTCCATGTAGTTTTTGAGCCTGGAGGCGCACTTCATAATCAAGGACATGTAGGTTGTACAGTTGCAGTAGCGTAGCATAACTATGTTTTAGGTACATGCATCATAGGGATAAAACTCTCTAAAACTGTGAAAATATGTCGGTGTTTAAGCTGAAGGTTCATCTCCACATTGGCTGACAGATGACCTGAAGCATGTTGCTGTATGTGAAAAACACATTTTAGTTTTACAGAGAGATAACACCCACATACAAGTAGGTCAAAAGTGTCTCCAGGAGATGCAATTCCTCTTTCACCAAAGGCAAAGAAGTGAGATCTTTTGGAAAGTAGCCACAGCTTGTGTTGTTACTTTGCTTTGGATCACTTGGGCAGCAAAATTTAATTAGTAGGTATCTTTACCTTGGTAGGTGAGTAGGGACTTCGGATGGTGAGCCAAGCTGGATGCAAAAAAATCCGTCCTCTCTCCTTATCTCACGGGGGTTGAAGATTGTCAGGGAAGTAGTGAAAGCCAAGAGGGGTGAGGCCTCCTAGTCACACCTTGAAATCATGAAAATGATAAAAAGTGATCAATATTTTTAGGATTTTTTACTTAACCTGTATTTGTCCGCATTAGCCTGGAGATCATCAATTATTTCATTCTCCATGAGACAGCTGGTCAACAAAGCAGCAGCACATCAAATATAATAAACATTAAAATATGTTTGTGATAGTTAGGCAAACTCAGGAAAGATGAGAGGAGGATAAACACAGGAAAGGAAGAGAAATATGTGAGCTATTCTGTGCAGATGATGATTGATCTCTGCTCAAGTTGTAGCAATTAAAATATATGCAAAAATATGAGTATGATTTTATAGATTGAGTTGCCAGCTTAATAGGTACATCTTATTAAAACTAATACAGTGTAACCATACCCGTATCAGCAAGGGAAGCTAAACATTAGAAACATCTCTCTGTATAACAAAAGACTATTTAGCAGCACCACAAGCTACAAGGTACAAACATTTGTTGTGTACTGAACCCAGATGGATGCATGTTGTTGTGGTTGAACATTTAATAATGACTCAAAAAGATGGGCCCACACAATTGACCAAATGTCATGGAAAAACACAACCAAAATGTATCTTTATTACAACAAGTTCTATACAAACTACAGCCTCAAAAATTACCATAGAGTTGAAACCTCATTTATCAATCCTGTAAACTTCACAAAGACAGTGCTGGATTAATCTCATATTTTGATAAATATGAGATTAATCATAGCTGTCCGCTGTTGGATTTCTGATCACAGCCACTGATAATCTATTTTTGGTTACAGGGTCCATATTTTCTCATTTCCAACAAAAAGGCATTTGAATGCTTGACACTAAGTATCTATAACTACTGAACTCAGATAAGGGTTATCATTAGGGGCACCTGCAGGCACAAACTGAGCAAAAACCTGCAGGCTAAGAACAGTTATGTTTCACTATTAATGTTAAAATTTGCTGAGAGGCCAGAGTAGCACAACTCCAGTGAACATTCATAAGTATAATATTCCTTAAATAACACTGGTGGCTTCAAGTAGATCAGAACATTATTTTCCCTTAAAATAATTAGATTGCATAAGAAATGAATGTGTCGCTGTTCTCCAATATGTAAACACAACAAATCTCAAGCTACTGCTTTTAAGCAAATTAGTTTCAGTTTCAATTAGTGTATAGATTGTTATAGAAACACTCAGACACGTGTCTATTGTTTACAGGTTTTCCTGAGTAGTGTCCAAAAAATCTGTCTTTCTCTCTTATATAATCTAATTTTCCTTCTGCAATTTGAGGCCAAGATATTTGATTTGAATAATTGTCTTTAGCCTGAATACGCATACTGAAACTCCTCTTGTTATTACAGCTGTATCTTGTCCAAAGCAATCAGCTAATGCATGGGCACATGGTACAGACAGTGAGTGTGGAGCTTGAATGGTAATGGTAAAAAAAACATGACAATAATCAATGTTTCATTAATTCAACGGTGACAAATTGTCCATGTGAACGCATACATCTAAGGTCCAAATTCAAAAATGTGTTTTTTGGATTTGTTTTGAATAGCCAAAAATAATACATCATGCAGTAATAACTTAAAGAAATTATTCAACATTTTCTGATTTTTTTTTTCTTTCCTGCTTAGATAGATGAGAAGATTGAAACCACTCTCATGTCTGTTCACTAAACTAAAGCTAGAGCTGGGCATGATTAGCTTAGTTTAACATTAATACTGAAAACAGGGGGGAACAGCTAGCCAGGCACTCTCAGAAGGTAACAAAATCCAACTGACAGCACCTCAGCAGCTCACTATAGAGGTGAAACGAGGGAGGGAACGCTGTTTATGGAAGTTTTTTTTCCCCCACTCTGTATTCCCATTTCAAATTTACAATGTCCTCAATGTTACTTAATGCAACACAGAAACACAGGAATGTAACGATCCTATAGGTTTATATTATGGTAACCAGGCTCTAAATACTGAAATACTCAGAAGCTAGTCAAAGGCGTCAATGAGAGCAGTAACAAATTTAAAAAGCTTCTTTGTTGCAGTTGAGAAAAAAATTGAATAGTTACTGAATTCATTCAAAATTGACTCAGGATTAAAAAGTAAATTGATTTAAGCTGCATTGTTTTCAGTTTTCTCTACATCATAATCTTTACAGTCTGACCACTGTTAGCAGTGCGTGTAACAGAATATTTAGGCTGATTGATTAGATGTTTCTTGCTAAAATGCACCTTAGGAATCATAGTTTACTTGTCATCTTAGGTATTCATGTACACAGGCTTGTGCATTTGACTTTTTATCAAAGAACCCAGTATTTTCTATTGCAGTTGTTCATCTTTTCCACTAATAATTCTACCAGAAGTGTTTCAATCAATCCAAGTCTCAAAAGTGCTCAAATAACATGTAAGTAACATCATGACATAACTTTTATTTCCAGAACCAGAGGTGCCCAAACCTCCCACTTTGCAACTCTATTTCTGCACTGGCAGCAGTAATTTCCTGGAGTCTTGTCATCACAATGAGTTTGCCAGGCAACCAGCGGAGACTCCAGGAAGTCACTGTGCCCGAAGAAATAGTTCTTGCTCCTTCTAGTCTTTATGCTAAGCTAACCACCTGCTGGCTCTAGCTCCACACTTAATGGACAAATGCGAGTGTTTAATCAATCTTCTCGTCTCACTCTCAGGAAGAAAGTGAATCATTTTGAACAGCTCCTCGAAGTTAGAATTCTGTTCCTCAGAGTTTCACCCCAATCAAGAAACATGGTGGTCAGGTGAACTGAAAGTTTTAGAATAATTCATTTTTGAATGTGGATATGTTTGCAGCTATAAATTGGCCTACTGATGGATTGGCCTTAACTTTAAATCTACAATTAAAACTAAGAGAAATTGTGCCTATGAAGACATGCTTTATTTCAACAGACTTCTTTCCATGACTACTGCTGTAGCTCTCTGATATAATGCCCCACTCCCAAACTGTATCATCACTTACTGCAACTCTATCCTGCCTCCACTCTTGTGGTTTTATCATTGTATTTGCCGCTATCCATTTCTAAAGGATAAAAGTCTGTAATAACTCTAATTTGTACTTTACACGCTGAAGGTGACTCACAGCCACAAGCAAGCAAAACCAGTGTGCCTCCGCCTCTGTCAGGTCCTGCAAAGTAAGTGTGGTCAGTACCTCTATAATAATAACATATTTAATAATATATAATACATCTTTATGCAAGTGGTGATGAGAGCCGCTGCTTTGCTTTTCCAAAAGATCAAAGCGAGTTGAGTCAGCAGCACCACAAGCTTTTTCTTAACCATATGACAAAAAGTGGCTTATGTTCTTATATCCCACTGAATGAAGGAAGAAGTGGGAGTTCTGGAGGAGAGAGGCAAGAAAAAAGATGCTTGCACACCTGGGTTGCTAATATGCTTGATTAAAAAGTGCAGCAATAGCCTGATAATCAGACTGAATTGCCTTTTCGTTTCGCTTCATTCGTTCAATTTCAAAATCTCTTTGAATTCCTGAATAAATCTGAAATGTGGGCAGCAGTTTAGGTATGCAACCAGGCTACTGCAGCAATGTGTGTGTACATAAATTACCAAATAACATATTCCAGTATAAACCTTCCTGTGTTCTGTCCTTAATACATGATTTGTCTTTTTTGCATCACATGCAATTTTCTACATACTAGTATGGGATAAAATTATTTCAGTACACTAGTAGAAAAGGCACACAACATGACTTAAGTACCAGTCCTGATATCACTGACAGCAATATAACAATAATACTTGAGTGATACAAGCACATCACCCTTGTCCCTGTAAGCATGATCAAGTTCATCGCAAGTTACGAAAAAACAGATATACTGAGATTTAACTGGATGTTTAAAGTGAAAGTACTTTGACAGATACATGTATGAGTTGCTGAGTTGCAGTTGCTGAGGCTCAAAGATGTAGCAAAACATTTCTTTGAAGATAAAGAGGGCCACTAATCATGATGACTCTTTTTCTCTTTTAAATGCATGTTTGACATGGTTTCTAGTTTTACTCTTACAATACTCACCAATTCTCAATCCACAGTCAATAGCTTGACTTGTCAGTGAAACAGATGTGATAGTATGAGAACGTTATTCAAGTTTTCTTTGGTATCAAGAACCATCTTAACCCAGTTCATTTTGGTGTTGTACTTCATACATAATAGGAAAAGATGAGCCATTGACTGGAAATCAATGCCAGCCTGTGGCGAAAAGAGCCAAAGCCTCAGAGCTTAGAAACCGACAATGTTTAGAAAAGCAGAAGACACATTTTTATTCTTTGCCTCAGCTCAACAAACATCTGAGGGTCACAAGTGAGTCATTCATCACACAAATACATTGGACAGAGCTGTATGTTAACTGTGTAAATATGCAGGTTTGTTCCCACACAGCGCGTTACACCAGGAGACAACACACCTCGGGCTGAAGGTACATATTTTAACACCTTGTTAAGATACTGTATGGCACTTGGTGGTAAAATGCAAATGAAATGGCTTGAAGCAAAATTAGTCATAATTAACAGAAAGAAAAAAATGAGTAAGAAAAACTGAACTTGTGACAGCAGTGGTTTGCAAACAGACACCAGAGGCAGGTCTGGTGAAGCTCTGGAGCCATGGCCAGTCTCTGGAAGCCACACTCACCAGTTTGTCCACAATGTCAATGCAGTCTTTGCAAAGCATCATTCCTTTAAATAATGCCATGTGTTTAGACCACCAGGGTTGTCCCTTTCACTGTTACTCCTTCATTTGCAGTAAATATGTAGCTGCCAAGAGCTTATGAAGAGTTTCCATGTTGTTAAGCCATCAAGAAAGTAGATCAACTTCACTGTTGTTTTTTTTTTATTATTACAAAGATATACAGCAGGCCAGGAGTTCTGTCAGTCAATAACAAGACCTAGAGTGCTAATATCAGGATGCTAACATTCTCAAAATGGCAATGCTGCATGCTGATGTTACAGCCAGCAGTCTGATTTAGTCATATCAAGTGGATATCTGCCACATTTTTAGCATCAAATTTCTTCTTTGTGTTTCCTTGGACAGTGTTTCCCAGTTAAACTGCAGTGGAAGTATAGTAATAAAAAGAGAGACTTTGGCACTAAACAAACTGTAACGTTGAAAGATATCTACTAATATGAAACTTCATATTAGCTTCAGATAAACTTTTAAACACATTTTTGCACAGAGGGAGGTTTATGGATTTTGGCCCCCATCACTTATATTGTAGGTGCATTATGAATTGTGAACCTGTCCTTTAACTAGAGGTCTACTGACTGTTTTTTTTCAGTGACTTTCAACTGTATATATAACATAATGTATATAGTGCATTGGTACCATCATACCACCATGATGCTGAAGTACCAGCAAGCATTCTTTCATAATTATAGTTTTCATTCATTTGCTAGATGCTCAACTATTATTAATTGATGTTAACAGTGTTGACGTTTCTGGAATTAGGTGGGACACAGTCTTTGGATAAACAATTTTATCCAATAAATTAAAATGTTTTGTACTGAATGGAAACTCAACATTGACATATTATTAGCTTATGAAGTTGTTATCGCTAACGTGTTAGCCTATCCAGCAGACACAGAAACTTTGATAACCCGTGCTCAACTCAAACTTATTAGGAAAAACTTTGAGGTAAATATAAGTCTAACCTTCAATTACTCTTCTGTACCATCTGCAGGGGTGATGTATTTGACATCTAATGCACAATTATAATGTTTCTATAAGACTACATACACCCACACAAAACACACACACACCCTAGAGAGAAGGAGAGGGAAATTTGGACACATCACTCCAAGCTATCCTCTCCTCCTTTTTCAGTGTGAAGGTCTTTTCTGCTCATCTGCCATGCAACCTTGTAGCTCAAACACACACACACACACACACACACACACACACACACACATACTGATTAAGCATATATACACACACGATAAAAGTGCTTTGTTCTGTCTCGCGGGACTGCACATCCAGCAGCCACCTGTCAGCCCATATCTAATGCAGTCTGCAGGGGGTAGTGTGTGCGCATGTTTGTGTGTTACAAGTGACCAAGCTTTTTCCTGCTTTTGAAAATCCAAGGAGCTCATGCATTTGCAATGTGACTGGACCTGCGTGAGGAGTTAAAATATACAGTATGTGCTGATTCTTCAAGGCATTTCAAGAAAAAAGAAGTGTGAAGCTTTGGCTTATTCAGTAATACTGTAAAACGGGTTCCTAGAAGGTTTGATTCTGAATCATTTGGTTATGTAAAGCTTTAATTTTTAATGAGTGTGTGCTCTGTAAGCTAAAGCCTTTACCTCTGCCTCTGTGATGCTGCAATATAACTCTCACAAGATGCACTTTCTCCACCTTTGAGTAAAACGTGTACAGTATATGGATTGAGATTTAAACCATTGTGCATTGTTTATAAGACAGATGACAATAACCCACATTTTTCAGATTCTAATGCAATGAGATACACAAACCTTACTGTTGGTGCTCTTGAAGATTAAAGATTAAGAAAGAAAAAATTGATGACAGGAAGGGAAACAAAAAAAAAAATCCTCAGTCACCTAAATGAGATGAGATTTTCTCACAAACAATTGCTCCATGCATGGATGTTCTAGCTCAAAAGATTAGTCATTTATCCATTTTTTCCAAGCTACTCCTTAAATGTAATTCCAAGCAATGCTTAAATGTAATGGATACCTAAAATGAATGAATCTGTGCTATCCAATAGAATCTACCCAGAGCTAATGCTGGGCAATGTGATGATTCTTCTCCATTAGCCTCTCATTTATCATCCCTCTCCTCATTAACCTGCTCTCCCTCAGACTTACTGGAAGCTGTGATCTACCGTAAATGTATGAATGTGCGTACGTGCACATATGGAGCTTCCAGCTGCGATCAAACAAGAAAGTTGACACCCAAATTGTCCTAACAGTGCCATTGGTTTTAACTATGCATCATCACAACAAGACACGACAGAGGAAACGCCCCAGAGCAAACACTGTTTCATGAGATCATTGGGATGAAGGTGAGACCCAGCTGTGTGTCCTTATGGTAAGGCAAACTCCACCCTGGCTTAGTTAAGTACGTACAACTTAAGTTCAATTAATTTAGTCCATAAAACTTGGACAATGCAGTCCAACAACAGGACATTAGAACATTTCCGTCCACCATTGTTAACTGTCTGACACATTTTTTCCCAGTGTAAAAAAGGAAGTTGAGCTGAAAAAGTGATTCCCTCTCCTCAGGTTCTAGTCCCTAGTGTCCATGACACATGCATGGAAAGACATATCATGTTGAGAGACTTTAATTGTACTGTATCCTGATTAAAGCAAAGGAAGGCATTATGGCTGATATTTTACCTCTAAATTTAAATCTTTTACATCAGTCTTCAAAAGTATTCAGAATCTAGATATTTACTCTTGGAAAAGCCTATGAAACTGCACTGACACAAATGACTTAATCTCAAATGAAATCAGGGATAATAAGAATGATAATGATGTATATGAGTGTATGAGTTGAATATCACACACAGGTTTACATATTATGGCCTCATATAGTTGCTACAGTATGGTTAATGTTGGTTACCACAGGAGACAATGTGTTTTTAAATGTGAGAGTATGAATTGTGAAGTTCTCCTCGCATTTATTGAATTTTTTTTTTCTTTGTATGCATGTCAGGGCAGTTTGACGAAGATCAGTTTCAGATTGGGTCAAAAATTTTGGACTCATAATGACCTCATGCATGCATTGCAGCTGTCAACCACAGTGTCATATTTAATAGTTAATAGTTAGTTTAATAGTTGCCCCAGGACAGAGGGCCTGCGCTCCTCTATATCATCAGGGGACATTTAACTTTGCACATCTTCAACAACGTATATATTTTTACACTTTTCCCGGTCTTCATAATTCAAACAATGACTAAAACACGCATACATATACGCTGCCAGGTAAGATTATTGTCTGTTTTCAGTTAAGCTAGCTAACAGCTTCATGTTAGCGTCAAGCTAGCATAACAAATCCCAATTTAACCCCTGTGTATAAGAATTGTATGTACTTAGTTCCTACAGAAATCTGTCCAGAAATGTATAGACAGGATGCTTTTAGCTCACTAAATGCAGCCTCAGTCTACTAGAAGCTGAGCTCTTTTGTGCTCAGTCTGTCAGCATAAAACCAAACATAGAAAACAAGTTCTCTGTGGCTTTCACATATAATATGTTGCTTTCTGGCTTTTGAAAATGAAAAACATGTTGCACTTTTGGGAGTATTGTTCCCAATACAGTCAAACCTGCAGTATAAAGCTATTGGTTGAGACAAAGGTACATATCTGCAAAAACTGTACGCAGTATAAACATACTTTTATGTGTGTATATTTCCTAACAATTCTTGTTAATATGTATGAGTGCCCTGACAACAAAAGAAAGAGAAAGACAAAGAGAGGAAAGGACACTGATGGCAGTTGGGTAACTGAGTGAGACGAAAATGAAAACTACTGAAAAAGAGATGAAAAGAGATGCAGAGGAGAGGTGGTCAACAAGAGAGACGGGAGGAGAAGGAAAGAAAGAAAATGAAAGAGTCTAGCCTGAGGAGTGGGGGGAGTCTGGGCCATTACATCACTGCTGCAGTGGCTGACAATATGAACATTACTAACACGCACTCTCTCTCCCACCATGTCTCTTTCTCTGTCTACAGTCATTGCAATCCTATATAATGTTATGACCAGCTCACTCTCTATTTCTTTATTATTGTGGCTGTTTATCTGAAATACTATTACAAGCAATATTCAAAATTAAACATTCAAACCACATAGGGGAAATATAAAAAAAACATACCACAAAATGTCATTATTATTGTTCAAAAAATGTATGTTTACATAAAGCATAGGTATTTTCTTGGTTAAAACCACTTTGCTTAGAGTTAAAACCGAAGTACTGCAAACTACAGCCCTCAAGGCAACACACAGACCTCTAGTTTCAAAGCAGTAATCTGCCAGAAGTTGTTGATAACACCAGGGTGACTGTTAACTCTGCTGTCAAGATAATCTCCTGTTTGCACTGGTCCACACCACTGTGCTGGATGTGGCGATCCTGATGTGGGTGTGTTATGAATATTCCACCAACACGGTTCAGCTTTCTGCACCTGTGAAAGACAACTGGCATACAAATCTGTTCCCTGTTATCTGGAGAGCATCGACGTTAAGACTGACAATTCCTTTAAAGGTTTATTCTAACAATTTAGTTTTGCATTTCCATAAAGTTGGGGGACTTGCAAGAGACAAATCAAAAAAGAAAAAAGTCAAATTTGTCAAATTTGATGCAGCAAAGGATGAGATATGCTGACTTTTAACCCTGGTTCAAGACATTTCCTGATTGGTCAAGCTCAAGCTGACATGACTAAAGTGAGTCATTTTGTGAGACTTGGCAAAGCTTCTCCAGAGCCACAGAAGACACACAATCAGCTGTTTTCACAGGCTGAGTAGTACTACCCATGACCAGTTAATTGATCTACATTTGTGAAATTAGTTCCCTTAGTGTGCCTTCAATATTATGCTGATACCACTAAGGAAAATACCATTAACTTACTGTTAAATACAACAGAACATATTTTTGCTAAATGGTATGAACTGAGATAGAAATCAGAACGAAGACAGAGAGTGAAATACTGCTCTGTATTTTAGTTCATTTTTTAATAATTCGGTAATTGTTGATAGCATCTCACACTTTCATACTGCTTACATTTTCAATGCAGTCCTGATGAATAATATAACCCATCCCCTGATACTTTCATGACATGGAAATAGATTAATCTAACTAATTTCACATTTAGGCTGTTATTTTGTGTGTACAATGAACTAAGATTTGGTTCAAAAAGCCACTAGTTAATTAATGAAATGAAATGTACATATGATATCTAGCCTCTCTATTTGCAATGGCTTGTAATTTGTAGGGGTGTAATAGTTGATATAGGAATCGGATAAATGGTAAATATAACACTTTTAACCACACTCACATACCAGTGAGCTACAATGCAAGGTGCTCACCTGACCATCAGAAGCATATTGGGGTTCAGTGTCTTTCCCAAGGACAGGAGGAGGACAGGAGGAGCTGGGGGATCAAACTGCTGAGCCACAGCCTGCTAAATGGCTGAGATGTAAACAAAGTTAAAGATACCCAAGATCACCCGTCTTTGTTGTTCAGCCACCAGCATGTGTGATGGAGGGGTGAGGAGCAAAGGAGAAAAGAGAGGCTAAACAAACAGGAGAAGGTCAAACAGACCTGTTGGGAAATGCCACTAACGTTTTCCCTCATGAAGACAGCAGGGGAGAGAGAAACGGAGGGAAGGCTTACATGTTTTCACATCACATCAAATATTTTCATTGTGTTTGAATGTACATTTTCACAAACACCGCTTTGCTAAGCAATACTGAATGTCAGGTTGTGTGTGTGTGTGTGTGTGTGTGTGCTTGAAATGTAGACAACGAGAGCAAAAGAGTGGTTGGGAGTGAGGGGCACTAAAGTTAACAAAGGAGCTGAATGATCAATATTGATTGCAGATTTATGAGTATTTGAGAGACAGCAGTATGAAAAGCCGCCAGTAAACACGGTCACCTGTCAGTCAGTCAAGACTATCTAAAAAGAATAATAAATATGAGGAGAGTCTCAGTGACGTGCTGTCAGGGATGAGGAAACTGTTTTTATTCTGGTAGAGCAGGGGTTCCCAACTTTTTTTTGCACCACAGACAGTTTTTTTTATTGACAATTTTGTGTTGGAACAGGCAACGCAGATGGGTGGGGATTCATGAGGGGTTCACAACTGAAATAACTGCAGTTTGTAAATTATAAAAAATACATTAGGCCTTTTATCACAATACATAAATGTGACTGAGCTAAATCAGAGTATGTAGAGAGGTGGTTGAACAAGACCAGAGAATAAAGAAGACAACATGTATCAATGTATTAAAGAGGACATATTATGCACATTTCTGGGTCTATGTTTTTATTCTGGGGCTCTACTGGAATATCTTTGCATGATTTACAACTAAAGAAAAACTCCTTATTTATCTTAAACCGGCCCTTTATGCAGCTGCCATGTTCAACCTCTGTCTGAAACAGGCTCTTTTAGCTCCTGTCTCTGTCCCCCCTCCCAATGAGCCCACTCTGTTCTGATTGGTGATCTCCGGTCCGAAATTTGCAAGTGGACAACGCAAACAACACATGGAACAACATCACCAACAAAGGCCGAGGAACGGACTACCGTTTATGGGCATGCACTAACAATCTGATGTTAGTTCGATGGAGAAGTAGAGGTCACTTTGCAAACAGAGTGGCCAGGCTGAAACCCTGGCTTTTGACTTGAAGGTGGCATTTTTACATACGTTCACCTCAGATTTTGCAACTTTGACTATATGTTTAACATTGACATCTGACTTTATTATACTATATAAATGACAGAAACTCACAAAAAGCATGTTATGTCCCCTTTAAGGTGTTGGCCAGGTAAAGACAGGACCACTGGGCACAGAACCAGCACCAGGGGGCAGGGAAGGTAGACAGGCACCACACAGGCCAATCCATGACCTGTACACGCCACAACCATCCACAACATTACATAGCATATCATTTTAGCTATCGTGTAATACCTTATATCTGTGCACATGCACGCACCAACAACCCTATAACCCTCCATGATCCATCAGTCAGCAGCAAACACAGTCCCCAAATTCCCCTGATAAACCTGATAAACCATCCCTCCAAATGATCCATGCAGAAGGAAATGTTGCTACACACTGCCTGGCCCCAGGGACTCACAAAGAACTTAACTTTGTATACCTGGGCACATTTTAATTAGCTGATAATATATTCTCTTTTTATTCCCATCCTTCCCCAAGGCTCACTTGTTTCTATTTCAAACTTTCAAGTTTTAATTTTTGTCAGATTTTGAAATCTGCTTTGCAAAACAGGATGGATTACAATATTACTGACATCTGATTTGTTATTACTTAATATATATATATATATATATATATATATATATATATATATATATATATATGTGTGTGTGTGTGTGTGTGTGTGTGTGTGTGTGTGTGTGTGTGTGTACATATATGTATAGTATTTAAATAATTAATTAATATCCTCTTCTGAACCCCAAAATAAAGCTACAACAGGACAATACCACAGCAGATGCAAGATGTATTGTGATTTGTTGATGGCCCCAATATGTAAGACCTTTTTTGAGTGTAAAAACTTACATATAATCTCTATTTATATTATATGCATGGAGACATCTGAGGGTGAATTATAGATAATATTAAATACATCTTTCCAGTGAATTACTATGTAATTCGCTTTATTTATCACCTTTCAAATAGGCTCACTTAAAAGCAATGTGATACTATCTCAATATCAAAAATCTTGCTTATTAGAAATCTAAAACAAACTAACAAACTAAACAACATAATGGCAATGTCAGTATCAATGTCATCAACATACAGTGTACTATATTAAGTTCAGATTAAATCAAGTGCGAATGCATCAGCAAACACTTGCATAACTTAACTTACACACTCAGCTTGCTAGCTTCATCAGGCATATGTATTTGGCTCCCTACCATTTTGTTCTGGGCTGAGAATGCAATTAGCTTGTGTGAGCTTGTGACCTAGAAGCAGCTGCACACGGTTTTATACAGGGCAGTTGATGACAGCCGTAGCCACTCATCCATATGGACCACCAAAACTATGGTTAAACGAAGTGCATCATCCTCTGGAGGCTGGCCATCCATGTGTCAAGCTCTCTTTGGATAACTGATGAGGATTCAGCCTTCTTGTAGAGTATACCGTATATAAGCTGTGTTTTTTTTACACATTCTGTAAATCACTCTGACTAAGGCCCAGTGCTGCGACGCATTGGTAAAATAAAGTAGATTCTTCCAGAAGTCAGCTTAGTGCTCACTACTATAAAATGCTAAAAGCTGCAGAGTTGACTCTCCATGGGATCGGTGCTACCAGCAGTCCATTGACATTACAGGAAGTCATTTGATTCAATGTTAAAATTAAAATGAAAATTACTTGTTTACATTTTTGTCCTGAAAAGTTTACCTGTTGACACTGTGACATAAAAACAACCCATATCCATGCAGAGGTCAGTTCGACTGATTCACACGTTTTATGTTTGATGTTGATGTGTTCGGTATCAACAACAAAAGAGTGCAATTTTGAGTGCAAATTACATCTATCAGGTTGATAGTCTTAAAGCTGCATCACTGACCTAAAGATGATGGTGGAAAATAGCTAAGGTAATGCCAATAGCCTCCTCCAACAGCATAGTCATTATTCACCAACCAAGCCAGATTGTGCCGCCTTAGAGGGATCAAAAGATTTGAGGTCGGTGAGTGCATCTCTCTCTGGATGAGATGCTACACAATTTGTATTTCACACTTTTTGATTTGTCACTTCCAATTGACAAAGAAGAGACCAGACTTGACACCAGAAAATAATTTAGACAAACAGAGTAAATCTACATTGTCTCAATTAGTGGGGATAATATACCTTTCCACTCTGCACCTGAACCGTATCAAAGTGAAACTGCCCAACAGAATGACTGTCTGGGAGTGTCTAGACATGTCTACACACACACACACACACACACACACACACACACGCACACACACACAAACATACACACACAGATACACACATAGCCTGCTATTTTTTACACATGTACACTCGACAAAAACGACTAAACCAATTTAAGATACATATGCACGTTGCTCTATATGCTTGGATGAATGCTGAAATCATACAAAAATACATAAATAAATTCAGTTACGCACATGGAGATAGAGTGAGAAACAAGTGCGACAAAAGAGTACTGCATATATTTTTTCACCCTGCTACTAGTCCTACAGTTAAATTACAATTCAATATGAAACCGGCACAATGACGCAGCATCTTTGCAGCAGCACCCAAAGGCATGCAGTGAGGAGAGAGAGGCAAAGAAGGAGAAAGAGAGAGGGTGGGATGACAAAACGAAGAGAGAGAAAAAGACCGAGAGACTCACCTGGCTAACTTGGATGCTGTCTGTGGCTCAGAAGAAAGGATAACATCCGAGACCTGAAAGAGTGAGAGAGGATAAGGGGGAAGAACAGTAGTGAGAGGGAGAAAGAGAGAGAGGGAGAGAGAGAGAGAGAGAGGGTGAGATTAGATTTGGCTGCCAATATTTTAGGAGTGCAGTGGCAGGTGGCACCTCAGTTAACACACACACACACACACACAGGCACACACACACACAGACACGCACACATGCACACAGCAACAGTATATCTTAAGGACAGATGGAAAGGATGGTGTAGAGGTAGAGGTGAGAAAGTAGTAAAAAGCGGCTGAGGTGGGAGAGTATGACTGGTAGTGGTTTCCAATCAATTGTGGATCTAAAGGAAGCCCTCTGCTATCACCAAGCTGGGAATCGCAGAGTACACAGAGGAAAAACAAAGTGACAGCGACAAAGAGAGAGCTTATGTGTGTGTGTGTGTGTGTGTGTGAGCGTGTGCTCGGTTGGTGCGTGTTAATGCCCCGTGCAGTGTTCATTCGACAGCAGCCACAAAGACTCAGACGTACTGTATCTCCACTTCCCTGCTGCTGTCTCCTCCCCACACACACAAACACTAACACACACACACACACACACACACACTGTAGAAAGCCTCATGAAAGGGTAAGCAAAGCTATGCAGCTCAATTTATCAGATACACTGTCACACACAAGAGCAGATACACTCTAATTGGCTTGAGTCCACTGGCCACAGTCTGAACACACTGGTACATGTAGACACTGAGGGCCACTATGGGTATTTCAGGAAAAAAAAACAAAGGGGCAATAAGTTCAAGTCATGATGGCATTGAACTAGTCATAGGTTTAATGAACTACATAGACTATCAAGTCTCCACATACTTAGCAGCTAACATTTTCCATACTCAATCCTTTCTTGTGATGATTTTGGACAGCAAATCATTATTTCCTCATTACAGAATCTGTATAAAGAGTCAGGCGTCAGTTATTTATCCATATATCCATTCCCTGGATCACAGTAGCAACAAGGTGAGCAAACTGTGGGCTGCTGTGGCTCAGGAGGTAGAGGGGTCATCTGCTAATCAGAAGACTGGCGGTTTGATTCCCGGCTCCTCCAGTCCGCATGTTGAAGTGTCCTTGGGCAAGATACTGAATTGCTCCTGATGGCTGTGTCATCAGTGTGTGAATGGTTAGTTCCTTCTGATGAGCAGGTTGGGACCTTGCATGGTAGCCCCTGTACCCATTCAGTGTATGAATGTGAGTGTAGTATAAAAGCACTTTTAGTAGTCGGAAGACTAAAAAGATGCTATACAAGTACAGTCCATTTACAAAGGAACCAAGAAATAATTTTGCCCCGCAACTAATTACCTAATCCTGAGAGGCAAGGTTAGATCCATGAACTCCAGGGATGGCTACGACATGGAGTCCCTCTAACATACTGTCTCCTGAATTTACCCTGAAGTTTTCATACAGCTCGTACATATCCTTGCCAGGCTTTGAATCATCCAAACTGACAAATTGATCGCCAAACTCATTGTGAAGGAGCAGCATTAACCCTTTCATGCATGAATTATGATAACCTCAGTCAGGATTTTTTTCCTAAGTGTTTTTAATTCCTCTTTAGGCATGAAAAAAAATATTTGAAAAACTTTGAACTTGAACTTTTTAAACACGCATTTTTCAAGGAGTTTGTCCAACTTAGTGGACAGATGATTAATTGTCATTTTCTCCCAACATAAAATCAATACTTGGAAATTTCAACAATTGTATTACTCTTTAGTTGTTACTTGATGTTACAAAATTTTATTTACCTGCAAGGGTCTATTACTATAGAAGGATTGGCAAGATATTCCTGTGCTGAGGAGCATTTCCAGCCAGCAGGAGGCCATCTTGGTTTTGAGAAATTTGTATTGCACTTACAAAGGCTGGCCAATGGATGGCAGTGTATGGGATGACACACTAGAGTCCACTGTGTTGGCTGATGTGCAACTATACCATTAAAACCCATGCATATATAAGAAAACGGCTTTTGAATAGCTGTCCACTGTAGTGACCACTATGCATGAAAGGGTTAATACCAAGGTCATCATTCAAGAAGCCCTCAAGTCAAATCTCATTTTCACAATCGAAAAATGTACTTTTTTTTTTAGCTGAGACATTGTACAGTGTAACACTGTACAACAGCATGTCAGACTAAGAACTTTTGTAAACCCTGTTTCCAAAGTACGACAAAATAATTGTAATGAAAATAGAAAAGGATGGTGGAAATAATACGACACAGAGCAAGGCGTCACATTTCTGTACACTGCTGCAACGCTCTCAGCTTCGGTGCTGAACGTTGGCAAAGTCAGCTCAACTACATTTGAACCAGACACTGGCATCACTTTCTCTATCACTGTCCAGTGCGATCAACATATCGACTCACAGTGCTGTCAGGAGCCACACAGGGGAGACACTCTGAAGTGTGCTAGGATTTTATTTCTGAACTTTGACAGATATTTAATAATTTCACATTTTTGACTGTGTGAAAATCTGTTGTTTTCACACCAGAGACGGTGACCAAAAAGACAAAAATATGAGTCTTACAGGTAAGGCGTATTGAGGAAAAAACACCAGTAATAATGTTTATTTATACAAACAACAGAAACAACAAAAAAAGATTTATAGATCTATTTTACCCCATCTACCACCAAAAAGTATTATATTCAGCCTAAAATGACAAATCAGGGTTGTCTTGGAAAATTCTGATTGGGGTACAGCCCACCCTCTTGTGAACATTACATTCACAAGTGGAGAAACACCATCTTGAAAGCTTGAAATGTCCCTCCTAAAAGCTTGTGACCATGGACACAATGAACATACAGTACCCTCATTAGTGCAGCCGTTACACTCAAGTGGCAATGCATAGCAACTTAGGACAGCTGAACTCTTTCACCTCTTTCATAATATGAAACAAAATTGTGCACGAGCCATTATGAGAAGTTGGTAACATATCACAAATAATGTATTTGTTCCAGCAGAGTATCAAGGCCTCAGACATGGATTTACTGATCCTCATCCTCAGTTCATCCAAAGTACATTAATCAATCTCCAATGAAGACCTGCAATTGATAGAGATTCTATCCCCAAACCTGAACTGGACTCTCTCCAGGCATCTGCTTTGCCATGATATTCTGTTCATGACAAAACAGACAAAATTCAGGTCTAAAGCCCCTGAATGAGCTAGACATAGAACAAGAGCTGTGGTTATATTCTTGGCACTGAGTGCACATGGATTGACTGGCTGAGTAGCTTTCAGCATCAAGCCCAGGAACCTTTACTCCTGCAGCACCTTCATCACAAAAGCCAAAGCTTTTTGCACAAAGCACTTACAGCTTGGCAATACGGTCAAAAAAAAAAAAAAGTCTAGATTTTTTCAAGCTCGGGGATGATTTTAAATGATTTTATTTCCTGCAAAATACAGGAAGACTGAATGACTGAAGCATCACATTTTTTAGAGCGTCATGTGCAAAACAGTTGAACAAGAATAATAAAAGACCTTAACCACCTGCAAGGCTGTCATCATTATGCAAATGAAAATAAGAGCTACCTCTTAGACTGTCAGTAAGGAATGCTTCACAGACATCCAGTTTACTAATCAGAAGTTAGAGCAGAAAAGGCTGCACACTAATTCATCTGGTCCTGCTGTTTGTGTTTCTGGACATCTGACATCTGCAACGACTCACCCTCTATCTCGACTTACAAGACTCTGGCTGGCTACGGCATTTGCTGATATGCAAAGTAACATGCAAATGAACATGAAGGTGAAATCACAAAGCTTATTTATTAAAACCACGCTACACATAAACTCAAAGTAGCAACAAATGTCACTCTTAAAGGTTTAGGAAACTGAAATCAATGATTTCTTTACAGGTGTGATACATTTTTGCATTTTTATTTGTTTCTAACAAATAAAAATGTAAATATGTAAAATAAATATTAAATATGTTAAACAAAATACAAACAGTACTGAGTGGCTAGTTTAGTGGACAGGTTTTTGTGAAGACCAGTATAAGTACACTTCAAAAACTACAGTACAATAATTTACACCAGTGACCATGACCTTCTTGATTGTCCACAACGCTCCTTAAAACACACGTATACTGTACACACAGACGTATACGTTTGTTTTTTATTGCAGACTAACTAACACAGTCCTTATCTAATTAAAAGCGGATGCTCTGATGTTTTGTTTTTGCAATTGATGATGAAATGTGCTCAGATTTTTTTTATGGTAATTGTTCCTGGTGGCTGCACTATAGCCATCGTGCCGTGTCCAGACTAGTAATAGCACTGTTGAAAAAAAACAGACTGAAACTGGACCACAGTTTGTCACATTTCATTCATTTCAATCCGACTACTTCATTGGTGCGTCAGGACTGTTGGTGTCTCAGGGCTCCAGCAAAATAAATGCTGATTTTTGCAACAGTGCAGCCCAACATCATCTGGCAACAAATCCCAGGCAGAATATCATACATTATATACTGTGCAGGTAATTCTATTATTTTCAACTAGTGAACAGTGAGATGGGGACAGATAGGAGAAGTTTATTGGTGTTGTGATTATTTATCCAGATTTATATAATCCTGCCTCAAACTGCTGTGCAGAGTCTTTATGCCTGATCAGTCTTGAACTTCAATTGAACTTCCTTTTTTGTCTTCTCACTGGTACCTGTAGCAACATGCCCCCTTGTGTTTTTTTTTTTTATTACGCACTGCTATTTTCAGTCTGAACACAACATGTTGTGTGCTTGCTCAATGAGGCTGACCCGTGTGCCCCTGAAGAGAAACAATAATAGGATTAGAAGACATGCCACATAAGACCAGCAGGGGGACTACAGAAGAAAGACCAAAAAAAAAAAAAAAAAACGCTTTGGGTTATGGTTACAGTACGCTCATAAAGCAGAAATTCATTCAGTAACCTCAGCCATTACATGACTCATGTAAACAGCTGTAATGCTTGAAATAGAAATGTATCTGTTGTATCAGACAGACAAAAAATGTGGCTAAAAAAGGCCTTCAACTTAAACAACACAATAAGAAACATGGAGGGACGAGAGGCAAAGAAAACGGTGTTTTTTTTAAATTTTTCAAAGTTATCAGTTTGTTAAAGGGAGACTTGGGTTGGCATCTTAATTATTTACATATGTTTTTAATGCAAACTACTCAAAGCACAATCAGTGTTTGTGCTTGTTTAACAGCTTTAACAGACTAATGCCACTCTGTATCTGATCAAAATGGAGGCCTAACAGACAGCTATTCAGGAACACAACGGTCCCTAAGGCTTTACACCATTATTGCACAGTGTCTGTCTGAATTTTCGTCATCATCTAATAGCAGAGACACTTGCATCAATTACCTTTTTCTCCCTTCATGTGAAATGGCTCCAACAACATCATGTCTTATGAATGCATGGGATTTTCTGATTTTCAAAGGCTGCATTTGAAAAAGAAACCAAATTAGTACAAAAGCTTGTCAGTTTAATTCAATTTCTTGCTGTTGTAATCAGTCCAACACCCCGTCTTCTTCATGAGACGGAACAGCTTGTAGCAAACATCCTTACAAATAACAGTTAGCACATGTGTGTATGCTAATTTGCTGGAAATCCCTCTCCTCATTTGCAGTGCCCTTTGTAGTTCCCTCCTGATGGATGGGAACTTAAACCTCATCAGAGACCTCAGTGGGCTGTCCTGCTCAGCTTCCTGCCTGGCCTGCTGTTATCAGCAAGAACTGTTCTTAATCTGATCCAATGGTGTTTGACAAAGAAGCTGGATTCCACATGAAACACACCTCACGATTAACCCCAGAACCTGGTCAAAGTGTCACAAAAATTACCTCTGCTATATGAAGAGTTTTTGCCAAATACATACAGGCAGTTGACAGGAGATCTGCAGTCATGCTGTGAAGCAGGAACAGAGCTTTGTTGACATGAATACACCTATTAATACATGGAAGCTTGTAGTTTTAGTTTGTCTCCCCCTTCATGTTTGTACGGCTATAGAGGGTATTAACTTCAACATCAGCATCTTTATTTTTCTGTTTCTGTATCTTCTCATTCTGCACCAGAGTTCAAGCTTAGTGGTATTTGCACAGCTTTAGTTTGGTCGTCTTAAAATTAACAATGTGAGAGTAACAGTCTCGCCTGGTATTTTAAAACCGTATGTTATCCAATTACCTTTCAGCACTTCACATCAAACAGAGGCTGTGTGGTTGGATGTGTCATGGTGTGGGACACTACTTGGCTATTTGTCGGATGTGTTGTTTACTTTCTGAGCAGTCGGATGCAAATTTAACTACAAGTTGAGAGGCATTTTTCAGGTTGTGTTTGGATTACGATTTAATGAAACAAACATTTGATCCCTGCAGTATAGTTATGAATGGAAAAACCAATGTGAAGCTGTACATGATTCACCTATTCCACTGTTCTTTGAGGGACCTCTCAGCTGTGAAATAATAACAATTCACCATCATGCCAAAGCCAGGAGACCCTAACAGTCTGTGACAAAGAAAATCAGAAGTCATCTTGAGAACTAGAATCAGCTGATGACACTCTTACTGCAAAGCATCAGATTTGATTTTGTGTCATCAGTGAGTTGATAACAGGTATTTTTCAATATAATCCAATAATATCCACTATTTTGACTCACAGAATTATCTCCTCCTTAGTTTATTCATCCAAACAGAAACAGATGAAATTCAACTGTGATGAGATTAGATTAGATTTAAGTAACTTAATCAAAATAAGAAAGAAAGAAGACAGGCAGACAGATATTAAAATTTGATCCAGTTTATGTTTGCATCTGCAAAAATGCCTGAATTGAGATTCAGAAATCAAATTATCCACCATTATCATCCGAAGACATCAACATCCAGAGGAATAATAAATTGATTTATTCCCAAGGGCACTTAGCAGCAATATATGCAATCCTTTACAAATATAGTGTTATGGATGAACCACTACAATGGCAGGCCTGTTTACAATGCATATGAAATTGTACATATCATGTTTTGTCCAGGACTGGGAATTAAACAGGACCACATTTTACCAACTGAAAGGTTTCTGCAGTTGGTCAGTCTGAGTGCTGATGATAAACTGCTTGAAAAAGAGCTTTTGTAGAAAAAATGTTAGGCCTATTCCCCAAACTAAATAGTTGAAAAAGTATTGTTTTGGTACTGAAACTCAGGTGTGACATTAGCATTAGTATCAAATCAGCCTTACTTTTGTAAGTAGTGTAATTGTTGGGTCTTCTAGGAGTGTCACAACCTTTTTAAGCCCTTATTTCTCTCAATCATTCTTGCTTAAATAGCACAAAAAGCAGTTAAGTTCCTAACTGCATTTTGGTAAAACATAGACAGAACACCATAACACTGCAACCAATTCATAACTCCCGTGCACACAGACAACCCCTTTTGGTTCTAGAAAAGCAGCAGAATCTCCTAATGCCAACAGGATGTACACACCATGAGGCAGCAGGACAGAGAAAGCAAGGCAGACAAAGACGGAGAAATGAATGACGCAAGGACATTTGAGCTGAAGAAAAGGTCCAGAGACATAGTCACTCAAAAGAAGACAAATGATGCCACGCATCTCTTCTCGTCTGCATCCATTCATGTATCTCTTTCTTTCTAAACTAAATATCCGCCCTCTGCTTGAACAATAAACATGAGGCAAATAACATTTGAATGTCATGATGGGGGAGTATTCAGTATTAAACAGGAAGAGAAACTGCTTCTCTATGCAATCGGTCTTGTTTAAACTATTTAGGGATCTGAGGATCAGAAGAGGTGAACAAAGAGAGAAGTGTAAAGATGAGTCAGATAGGCACTATTATGTCACACCAAGCTATACAACATTAAATGACCTTAAAGTGACCTTAAAGCCAAAATGGTGGTAGTCCATTAATTGATTAGTCAATAAACAAAACAAAACAGCAACTATTTTGATGATTGATTAAATGTTTGTGTGACTTCTCAAGCAAAAAAGACAAACATTTACTGGCTCCAATTTCTCAAATGTGAGGATGTGCTGTTTTTATCCATTTATATAAAAGTAAGTTAAATATCTTTGGGTGTTTAATTGTTGGCCGAACAAAACAAAACATTTCAAGAGGACACCTTGGACTCTGAGAAACTGTGATGGTCGTTTTTAGCATTTTTTTTAGACATTTTATAGACAAAACAATTAATCAGTTAATCAAGAAAATGACTGAAACAGTACTTTACAATAAAAACAACAATTAGTTGCTGTGCAACATAATGCGCCATGCTGTGGCGGCTTGCCAGTTCTAAAATAACTGGTGCCTTCTGTTCAACAATATTGTTCGAAGACTTAAAAAATCCACACTCGTAGTACCCTTCCTGAACCTTTTAACTGGCTTACTTTACAATTTATATTTAGACTGATGTATGGCAGCCAATGTACAGTAATTCAGACTCATGAGGCACAAAAAAATGTGGTAAAGTGAGGTAAATGATGTGTCAGGGCAAGCTCTCCTGTTTTTCCTACTGTTTTTCAAGAAGCCAGGAAATTCCACAAGTGTGAAAAAGCTATCCTGAGTACCAATTTTAGATCATTACATAAATAAAGGGGGAGACAGTGTACAAGAGGCAACACTCATACAACTGAGTGAACCTCAGTGTCATCCAGGACAATCATGGAGTACAGCTCGTCAGATGTGATACATTCTTACACTATAGTCTACTACTTTAATGTGGCATGTAACATAGTAAACTTATTAGCAACTTGGCAGGTGCTGAATCAAATTCTAAATATCACTGCATCTGTTCATGTTGGGCTTAGGTCACATTTCTCCAGGTGCTGGTCCTGTATTCCTCATAAAGACTCTATGAGCTCTATTCTCCTTAAACATGGCACAAACACACATGGGTGTGACCAGCACATTTTTTTCAACTTTGGTGACCACAAGTGTTGGAACAAACCTGGTGCAGTCACAATACAGGCTGAATACATTATGAGTAGGAGCGATACAGAATCCGCAGGAAGAGTTGAGGCAGGCTTCAGTAACATCGAATCACATGAGCTCTTCTCATTCCTTTTAAAAGCAGCAACTGGTGAATCCAGGGAGGAGAGAATTTTAAATTGCTTTCACTAATGCCATGTCTACACAGAAAATGTGTTTCAGTCGTCCATCTCACGCCTGTCTGACAGAACAGATATTGACTTTAATCAATACAGAGGTCTACACAGGCTACATGAACACAACCAAAGCATATTCTTATACTTCAAGTGTATTTTACTCTGTTTTGCATGCATAACTATAATAATTGTGTGTTGAGCTCTGATCACTTCCAAAACCCGACTGATCTACACTCAATAATGTGTGGGAATCCATCCCAGGTGGATGTGTTATTTTTTTTTCCCATCCGCATACTGCAAAGACCCTCCCCAACTCTGCCTCTGATTGGCTCTGACCCTGATACTCTTACCATAACCCTAACCATCTCACTCCTCACGCCTAAACCTAACCAACCTAACCAACAATGGCAACAAATACTAGCCAATCAGAGGTAGAGTAGGGTGGGTCTTCGTGGAAATGCGGGTGGGAAAAAAATAAGGCCATGTAGACAAACTGAGCACTAGCTGCTGCTGTTGCCCTGCGAACGTGCTTCTCATGTTACACTTGTTCACTGCACATGGATCATTTTCTGGTGTTAATTGGATATGTTTCCATACACAGAAGCCACTGCAAATATTTTGAGACATGACTGCAAGTGGCAAAATGGAAAACTCACTGTAATAATTCTCTTGACATGACAGAAAAAAGTTCTGACTTCTGCTTACAAGCCTTATAAAACTGTCCAAATAGATTTGCTGAATTTGCTTATGACCCATCCTGAGGCCAGGATTTTACTGTTAAACTGGGAATCAGGGAGTTAATAGCTTTCCAGTATGATGTTTAGCTTTCCAATCTATCACTGTGTCAGGAGATTAAAATAATGAATAAAGTTACCCCTGCTGTGCCATCCTTGCGTTAAATTATGCACAGCCCCTCTCTCAAATCAAAGACTGTAGATGAAACACACGTTTTATTCCTGCTGTTGGGTGATGACTGCAGGTTTCAAATCAACTGCATGGAAAAGATCAGACATTCTACAAGTTGTTGTGGGAAACTCACTCATCAAACAGTATTGATGTTTCTGCGGAACTCCAGGTCACTGAAGTCTTCTCACTGTTCCCATTAAAAATTGTATTTTGATGCACAAAAATCATTCTGCAGTCCATGAAAAAATGTGTAGCGAACTGAAGCAGGCAAAACTTGACATGCATGAAACGCGTGTTTCATGATTTTGGAAAGGTCTGTGTGTGTGTGTGCCACAAAAATATTCAATAAGAAGTGGTCTGGGCCGGTTTTTAACACAATTTACTTCCAAATGTTCCAAAACGATCAAAAATCTGCATAAACACAGCCTCCACATCTTCACTTCTCCTCCCACCTCAGCACAAACACATTCGGTTGGATCCAGGAAATTACCAAACAGGCACAGGGCCAAAAGAAATGGACCAGTTGCGAGAGGAAAACTGCATAAAGACTGTGTTTGCTGTACTGCTGGCATTGCGCCGACAGGCTCATATATAGATGTGTTTCTACTCAAGTAAAATTTTGCCCAGAACTTTTCATCCATTATGGCGATGTTCCTTTGCCTTGGAGGGAGCAACACCATAATAGTTTAATGATTATTCCAGGTGCAAAATTTCAGAACTACCTGTTTTCATGCGTTGAGTATTCCATGAACTGCAGCCATATTTATGCCTCGTTGTTTGTTCTGTTGCCTCTGTTCTGAAGTGTGTGCGCATGTGTGTTTCTATGAGACTGCTGAGAGGTTGGAAAAAGTGAGGCACGGGAAGGCAGCTGGTTGGGTCCTCCAAAGCCTCTGTGGCCTGTTCTGAACCCACATCAGTGACTCTTCTGCTGGGTGGGGTTTGGAAGATGCTGTCCTGCTTTCTTTAGCTGAAGCACACGCGGGGCCCACATGAAAATGTTTGCTGACAGTCACTGCGAGGATGTTGGTTGAACAGAAAGAGGACTTGTTAATTTGTTGCAATTACATGGTTTTCCTAATTAGTGTGCTGTGGTTAATTTTAATTTAATAGCATCAATAATACAACTAAATCTGGAACAGCCAGTGTTCACATAAATTATGGCGCTGGTTACTGTAAACAATAACTTCTCTTGTACTGCTATTTCCACCGCAGCTAAACAGGGAAATACTCTCTGAGGAAACACAAAGATGGAATTTGATGCTAAAAAGACTGGAAATGTGGCAGATATCCACTTGATATGACTAACTCAGACTGTTGAAGCCTCATATAAGCTTCAGATGAACTTTTAAATGCATTTTGGCGTTAATAGTGCACAAAATGACTGTGTGGACACACTGTGGATTTTGGCCTCTATCACTTACACTGAAAGCCCATTTGAAGGGGATCTTTCAACAGCCAGTATGAACAGGAGGAATGACTACAGTGAGGAAAACCTCTTTTAGTGTTCATATGGGCACCTGACTGTTTTGGACTGAATTGTGGACCTGTTCTTTAATCAAAAAACATGGGTATTAATAGCTACCGGAACTCTAAGTGGTATTCATTACTTATTCACTAATCACAATATCTCACAATTTGAAAAAACATTGCATCCTGATATCACTGATCGCTTACTTAATGACTAATTTGCCTAATATCAGCTTTCACACATGCTGATTTTTCTGTTACTTTGACAGAATTTGTTAATACATTATTGTGTAAATAAGGGTGCTGGTGTTAAATTAGCGACAGCAGGTTGACTGCGAAAGACAATGCAACGTGACTACTTAACCTCCATTCTTACATGTTTCATTAGACTGGTGTAGGATGCATGTTTGTCGCCATGTATGGACTAAAAGGGGAGTTAAGGAATATCGGTGGTAATGTGTAAATGGTCACATACCATTAGAAATATAAACTTTTTCTTGAGAGATTGTCAGAGCCCAATACCTTTACTGAAACAGTTTGGGCAAATAATTCTTTTAAGAGTATCAGCCTACATGATATTTGTTATTTGTGTGAAGCCCAGATAGCAATTAGAGTCTAAAGACAATGATTAAATGATGTGAAACTATTAGTTTGCAGCAACTTTCATATAAAATGTTTGGCCATGCAATAACAATTCTGTTTTAAAACAAAAGCTCATATGTGGTCTCATTATCCAGCCAATTAAGTATTTATATCAAGCCCTAATTAGGCAGTATTGTTTCTAGTCAACCTGCCTGTTACAACCCTTAATTTAGCATCCACTGCCCTGGTTCAACATTTTGTTTTCTACTCATAACTTATAATAAAATATATAATATAAATCCAATCACAACAACAAGAATGAATCTAGAGGAAAAAGCAAAAAGAATTATGTAAGGGATGGTATGAAAAGAAACACATTCATATGGTCATTAGCATTTTAAAGTAGCCTTTTGTATAGAAAATATAAACCACAGTCCTGAAGAACACTTATCTTTCTCATGCTTTTGCCGCACACTGGTGAAACACTATAAGGATTGTATTATTACAGTTAAAACTGTATGTATAATGCATAATGCATGAAAGTGTATGTTTTAAAATGATAAAAAATGAAGCACTGGGGCTCTTTCAGACAAGTGTTTCTGCTATAGTCAATGAAAATAATTTCCTTTTGCAAATGAAAACGGAGAAAAAGAAACAGACTGGGAGATTAGAAAGGAGTGACAGAGTGAACCTTCAGAATCATTTTGGGTTTTTTTTTGGCTACAAATTACGGACCCCAGCAAGAATAGCTCATGTGCTGGTAACAAGTAATGGGGGTCCAAATAAATAAACAAATTCTTTTTTTTTTTTTTGCTGTGAAGGAAAGAGAAGGAAAACAATACAAGTAATAACAAAAGCTTTACACACATTAAAGAATAAATGACCTTGGTAAAATTAGATTTTTCCCCTCCATTTGTCTCTGTCTCCTTGCTGTCTCTACCTCATTTTGGTTCTCCCCCAGTCTTTCTCTTTCTGTTTCAGCAGCATTTCTCATCAGTCACATTAGAAAGGAAGCAACCATTCCTTTAAATGTATGCGGGGCGGACTTTACCATTAGGCAAGGTAGGCCACTGCCTGGGGCCCCCAACTAAAAAGGGCCCCAAACTGCTATAGATTTATTATGATGTGTAGATATAAAACATATAAAATTATGTTAATATTCCAACTCATTATACCCTGAAATTACTTACAAAAGGAGCACCAAAACCAATGAATGTCAATGTGCAACCCCTCCACACACTACAGATTAATGGACTATTCCATCTCTGGACGAGCAGCTGCGGCCACTGTGCACCTCTCGACCATGGATGTATTATGCTCTCGACTCATGTTGCTAATGATGCCGAAAGTCCTCAAGGTAGCGTGCAATTCAACACAACATCAAACAGTGAAACAAAATTATCACAGTGAGCATTTCAAAGGAAAAAAAACAAAGAAGAAAAGTAAAGCAATCATTGTAAAACCCCCAAAGTTAATCTGCTTTTCTGTTGCTCCCCCTGAAACAGTTAGCAGGACCACAGTTACTAACGCGTTCCTGTCGCATCAACTCACTTGTTAGATGATGGAGGCACCGACACGCTTGCCCCCCAAACCCTCATGAAAACAGACAAGAATAATGACGATAATATAAGAAAAAACTGCAATCAATGAAGAGTCAGAGTCAATGAGTAGCCAATGATAAAAGAAAACTGCTTTCAGGACAGAGGAAGAAAGGAAGACAATGTGCAGCAACATGTTCGACCCGGTGATGGAAGAAGTATTCAAGCAACATCTGAAAGTAAATTTTAACATAATTTTAACTACCTTTATTACTGCTGGATAGTTTGTTATATAATGATGCATCATAATTTATCAGTTCAAATCAATTTCTTTTGTATCAAAATTCTTAATCTGCAAATGTTGTGGAATATAAAAATTAAGTAGCATAATATCAAAAAATATTCAAGTAGCCTAACTCACTTGAGTAACTTTTTGAGTAACTTTTCACTGGTTGGTTCAGTGAGCAGTTAAGAGTAGCAGAGGAAAAACCTGGTGAATGATTGCAGTTATCGAAATCATCAACCTCCTCAATACCATATGGTGAAAACAATCTGTCCTCACAAGAAAAGTATAGTATAGTTACGTTTACGTAGCATTAGTAATTATGACCCGGGCAGTGACACACAGGTCGAGACATTTTTTTAAAAATTGTAATGTTGTGATGTTTACTTTTGTCATGATAAAGAAGGTTGCATAACTTTAAGGAAGTATAAACCACGTTTCAAATGATCATTTTAACCAAAACCATGATCTTTCCCTAACCTTAACCAAGTAGTTTTTGTGCCTAAACCTAATCAGACCTTAACCACAGCTTATTTATTTATTTTTTAACAATGATTTATAATGGTTTTGGAAAGTGGCATATTATGCTCTTATGTGTCGTTCTGCAATGCATTACTACAGCTGCTACATGGTGTAAATGTGACTATGGGCCTTTTTTTGCCAGCCGAATTTTAGACTTATACTGTCTTTTAATAATTAGGATGTGTTGGGTGAAAAGTAACCAAGTACATTTACTCAAGTATTTTGCTTACAGTTATGAGGTACATGTACTTTAATATTTCCATTTTATGCAACTGTATAGGATACTTCTTCTCAGCTAATAGGAGGGATCAGTTCCTTCTATTACAGAGACACTATTAGTGTCATTCTGCTACATTTATCTGATAGTTTGTTACTGGTTACTTTACAGATTAAGGTTTTACACACAATAAAAAATTAAACTATCCAGCAGTATATAAAGCAGTTAAATTGAGCTCCACCTTGAATATACGTTAAGTAAATGTAAGTACATTGTGCTACTAATATTTCTGCATTTTTATCTATGTAAATCTTTGAATGCAGGACTATATTTAATGTGGCGTTAATAGTTTAAAGTTTTGAGTAGGCTTCTTCTTCTACTACCACCAATACCAACATTCTTGGGCTGCAACATAAACAGCACCACTCAATTATATTACCAGCAAGCTAATGAACACTCCCCAGCCTGCGATCTCGCATAAACACACCGGTGCGAACATACCTGTAATGCTTGCACACATACAGTATGCACACTCACTCACTTGCAGTCACATAAGAACAGCTTATCTTGACCATCACTGTTGTTCAGGTGCAGGTGGATGCAGATTTCACTGCCACCATAGACTTAAAGACCGGCCTTCATATTATTATTTTCTCATAACCACACAAGGTTTTAAGAACACTACTGCTAATGTTGTGTTCAACACTGAGAGACTAGACAGTTTATTCTGGATAACACGATCCTACTGTGCTTTGATAGAGCAAGTGACCAAACAAGAACAAAAAACAATAGGATCTCTCTTTATTATGTTGTGAGAACACAGCCTGCTGTGACAGACTTTTACTTAAATGTTTGACAAAAGGCATGTCATACAACTGCAAAGTGATAAGAAACAGTGGTGAGATTCAGAGGAATACCTTATCAGAAGCTCTGGTAATGTAAATTTTAGCATGCTAAGATAAGATAAAAAGTAAAGAGAAAATGAGAAGTGCATGAGCAAAACACTGAGAGTGCTTGATAAAACAATTAGAAAAATGTTCTTTCTACAGCTAAAACCATGTCCTGTATGATCACAGTGATAGATAGATAGATAGATAGATAGATAGATAGATAGATAGATAGATAGATAGATAGATAAATAGATAGATAGATAGATAGACAGATATCATGTCCTCTGGCCTACAAATATTACAGAGAAGATCATTCTAGCACTAACAAACTGTGAGAAAACACTTTAATGTGATCCAAATTTTGGGTTTACTGTATCCTACATTAAATAACATATAGGACTCACTGCAAAGCTTATTCTGTGACCCTTTCAGGCAGTGTACAATGTGTGTGTGTGAGTGTTAGTGTGTGTGTGTGTGTGTGTGTGTGTGTGTCTGTATCAGTGTCATAGAGATAACTCTCAGGGGAGCAGTGAAACAGTGAGCCACAGCAGGCAACACAACTGCTGTTGAATTAATAAACAACTGCAGGCTGGAAGCCATGATTAAGTGTAAGTGTGTAGGTAAGGTTTCCTACGTTTCAGTGTTAACATGGTGACTGAAATGTATCTCTAATACTTAAATCATTGTAATGTGTATTATACAAGTATTTCATATCAAAGTCATTTTCAAACATAGCTTTTATGATTTAGTAACATTGATAATTTAGTAATCTAAATTATTTGTGTACCCAGGATGTCCTGGTAAATGGTAACGATACCATTAGCATTACAGTCATTTCACTCATTGTAATTCAAATCATAAATAATTTAAATCAGGAGACACATGATAAAAAATGTTGTTAAGAAAAAACTGATTCGATTTTGTGGTAGACTCCATCTGAGGTAAAGAATACTCAAATAAGGGATGAGCCCTACAACTGATTAGTAACATAAACCATCTGACCATCATCGCTCTGATGATCACAGTCAGATACTGGTGGTCAATAATGGTGCGGTCATAATGGATTTTGGAAAGACAATATTTATTCTCATGATGTGGCAAAAAGCAGGCAGGATGGAAAATGGCGATGGCAGGGTTATAAGTAAAAACTGCTGGAAGCTGAGAACAGAGGCTAGAGAGGCTAGCAGGCTAACAGCAACAATCCACAAGTTGTAAATTATACAGCCTCTTATTAAACACTTTATTGCCATTAACCTCTCTCATTGATCATGCAGTCACTGCAGCAGAGCATCATTCAATGCAGTTATATAAAGAAGGATATAAACAACTGGTATTTCCTGATGGAGTGGTAAATCCCACCCCCTTGCAGTCAGTTTAGTCACATTGAAGTAGGGCTGCAACTAACAAGTATTTTCATTATCAATTAATCTAATGATTATTTTCTCAATTACATGAATAATAGTTTAGTCTATAAAACATCAAAAAACTAGTCAATCGCATCAAATGTTTTGTTTAGTCTGACTAACAGTCCAAAACACAAAAATATTCAATTTACTATACTGTAAGACAAAGGAAAGCAGCAAATCTTCACATTTGAGAAGCTCGGACCAGAGAATGTTTGGCATTTTTGTGTGAAAATGGACTTAAATAACCATCAAAATAGTCGCCAATTTGTGAACATTAAGTAAATAACAATAAATAAATCTTTCCCCCTTCCTCAAATGCCTTTTTTTTTACAGAAGACATTTTGACGTGTCACAGTAGAAAAAGCACAGCTGTAAATAATTAGATCAAAGATTGCTGAATTCCATTTAGCTGTTTCAGTTTCAGGGTCCTGGTGTTGTTGTGCATGCTGGCTCACCGTCACACTGTCATGGCTTACTGGGACACTTGTGTAGAACAGAGCCATCATTAATGGTATTAGTAACACCTGCTATGATGCAAAATGTCTACTGTTTCAAAAGCCTTGGAGCACTGAACTGGGAGCATATTTCTACCTGACCACACCAGGAGGTTGCATGCTAATTTGACTGATAAAGGGTATGCTGATTGATGATTGGCTCCTGGTTGAGAGAGAGTAATGTTGCTTTAATCCTTAATTGACTGGATCATGTGAACCCTGGGTGACTGGCTTTAGATTTTAAAGTGATACTCCCACCAATATTCAAACACTCAGCTATGTAAGAAACAATGGATTATACTGGATTCTAACAGCGACCAGTATTCACTGTGAAAAGTCAATTTCTCTGCTCTGTATCTACCTGTATGTTCAGTATGTTCCTATTTTCACCAAAATATGGATAAAACCACAACGTTGGACTGCTACTATTGTGCTGGGGTGAAAGGAACGATACGTCCAATTATGTTGACCAATGAACATACCCCCCCCCCCCCCCCCCCCCCCCCCCCCCCCACATGAACAACGTTTCCACAATGTTTACATTTGTATAGTAATACATACAACACCTGTCTCTGCTTGTCTGTAAGTTTTTTAAAAAATCCACACAATATTTATCTGATTCACAACTGACATATTATACAAACATATTTCCTGGGGTTTAATGAGTGTGTGTGTGTGTCTGTCTGTCTGTGTACGTTTACATGCGTGTTTGTGTGATATTGGTTAGCTCGAGGGAGTGATGGGGGATGCTGTGGGTGGTGATGAGCAGCCTCTCAGTTGCCACAGCAACACCCTAACTCAGTCAGTCTCCATGGCAACTGATAACTACATTAGCTGATTCAGCCTAAGCGAAGGTTCATATCAGAAGGAAGGAAATGCTTCTTTGTTTGTTTTTTTTTGTTTTTTTTATGGCTACAGATGAGATACTTTAGCAAAAATCCAGCTCCTATAAAGCCACTACTAAATTTGTGGGGATAAAAAGTAACAATGATTCTTGACTGACAGTATATTGGTTAAATTGATGAATGGTTAAAGCACTTATAATTGATATTGTTCATAATAACAATGTATCAAATGACAGTGTGCAATGTTAGAAGCGTCACTCATAGTGATGAACCCACAGAAACTTACCCCCCCAACTCTGCAGTTTCCTTCAGTTTTACAGAGCTTTATAACGAGTTTCAGCTAATTGTTTAGCTGTCTAGTGTGCAAATTTACTGTTTTGGTTCAGTCTCACTGCTCTCATTTTCAGCCAAAGCAGGCAGCAGTTTTCAGAGAAAAGCTCTAAAACCCACTGTATACTACCTGCTCAGCACCACCACAGACACAGTTAGCAATAACTGGTGATCTTGTTGGAGCATTTAGTGACTAAAGTGCCAGATATTTCCCTCAGGAGTTGGTAGAGAGCATAAAGAGAGCTAAAAGAAAGTGAATATTGGACTTACATTCACCAGGTGGAAAGAAACACAACTCCAAACGAATGATAAAGTTACTCCGTAACTGCTGGATGTGTAAATAAGCAACTGTTTGTTAAGAAGTTCTACATATCAACTTAAAAGATGATGGTATTTCAGTGTTATGTTCACATGTTGTTTCCACTGCCCCCAAGTGGCCAAAAAATCAGTTAATGCAGGTTTAAAGATAGATTATCAAACTGTTATCTGAGGGAGCTGACAGACTGTCAGTTTAATTTGGTGCACTTCAAGAGCAGACAGTAGCACAAACTCACTTTGCATGAAAACAGAGTTGAAGTGTGTCAACACTGAATGTCAAGGAAATTTTTACATCATGTTATTTGCACAAATGTGATCGCTGGACTGTTTTTGTGGTCAGTATTCACCTTAAATAACCAATGTATAGACTATACAGACATTAGCTATAGCTAGCCACATAAGCATCTAAGTTTTTAGAGTGTGTCTGATCATGTTTGTGTGACATCTTGCACTTTGACTGATCACAGGATTCACAAGGAATCACAAGACATAAAGCATTTTTGCTTAAGTTGAAACATTTATACCTATTTTTTTTTTCCTTATTTCAAGTTGCATGGGTGAGGTCAACTTACATCTTAATTATGAAACTCCATAATTCACTTTGTATTGACTCTGAACACAATTTTGAAGGGGAAAGTGGTGAACACAATTAGGTAAAATAACATGGGAAGCCTTTGGGGCCAGGAGAGAGTCTCCAACCCAACAAATTCTATACAGCTGCAAGTAATCGATAAGGGTTGATCAAAGACACTGAAGCATAACTTCAACCAATGGTGTAGCACCTTTACCCCTGGCACCATGATAAATAACCCAATTAGCACAAACACAACCCACAGCAGATAAATACTATAACTTGACCTTGGTTATAATTTTCCCTCAGTCTAACCACATTTATTATTGCAAAGGAAACAGAGAGGAGGAACTGGGGTGAGTAGATTGTGTGTGAGATTAGAGGAGAAATGAGCAAATAAGAGGACAGTGAGAGGAGGTATCATTGCAACTAAAGAGACACTCAAGGACAAGTGACATTAAAGGATTTTCTATATTTTTCTTACTGTCAACAAATTTCATGTGAAGAGCCAAACCAACAATGAATTGATCCTACTTTATTGTGTGTGTATCCAAAGCCTGATATATTGACTGATAAGATTATTTCTCTGTGCCATAGAGCTCCATTGTTGTCCAAAAACTATTAAAAACACATCAGTTAGCCACACCGTTGCACTGGGTGACATGTTCCTCCGCCCCAAAGACTATGGGCATACTAATTTGTTTAGAAACAGCTCTAAAGATTAAAAACACATTTTCAGTCTCCGGAGAGTAGTTTTGTGTGAGGCAGACGCCACTGAGCATGCACTGGAATGCAATTCTGTTTACAGAGCTTCACTAGCTTGTTGTGTTACATATCACAACCTCTTGACATTATACATTATAAATTTCTCATAGAACTTCAGTACTAAGTACTTAGTATTAAGTAGTATGTTTCAGCTGTGTTGTTCAGATGTCTGCCTCACTGTCTTGTCTGATGGAATAGGTATGTTTCAAACAATACACAGCAGTACAAAGAGCATTTTAAACATCATCACAACCACTGCCACCATCGCCTTCTGTTGTTTTCATCAACCAATCAACAATCCACAATATTCAGTTATATCAAGGAGTCATATAGGAGTTCCTACACCTGTATCTTTTTATTTTTTTAGCTACTAGGACACTGAAAGGATGGCTAGATGGTAGCGCCAATAAATGTAAAGGTCAGTATTATCTCCAAAAGAGCAAAGTCAACACAAAATGTAACCTACCCTATAAAGAGCCAGAGTGCTTGCCTTACAGAGCTCAGATAATTACTATTTACTAATTTGGCACCATCTAACCATCTTGTTTTTCCAGTAGAGCCATGTAAAACAACGAAGCTGTGACTGTCTCTTCTGTCAATAAAACTGACTCAATAAATGTTTGTCAGCTTGTCAGGCATCATGGGTTTTGCTCTCTCTCTTTCACACACCAATACTACTCGACTTTCATTCTCTCAGTGTACTGTACTGTATATGTAACAATATATGCAGAAGACCAAATAGTGAGCAATAACTATCAATAATATCTCCCCATTCTACAATTGGATTACTTGTGCCAGGTTGCCATGGAAGCAAAAGGGGGCATCACTGCAATGGCTGAGCAAATACACATTTGGAATATAAAATGTGATATAAGCGTGATCATGTTGATCCAGCCTTGTATTTCCATGTGTCCTGTCCCCTGCAATCAGTGACAACATTATAAGGAAAGAGCTGGCAGGGTGCAAACACTCACTTCTCCACAATTCCTTCATCATTCCTCTTATCCCTCCAGCCCCTGCTGCTGAAAACAAGGGAAGGGCATATAAACCTATGTGCTGCAACACAGCAGAACACTGCAATGAGCAAATCAAAGAGAAGGCATACCTGCTGACAAGACGAACATGGATTGGAGGCTGTGAAAGGGCAGCCGGCATTACTGTGTGTGCGTGTGCATGTGTGTGTGTGTGTGTGTCTGTGTGTGTGAGAATGATGAGTGGGTTTGGCTTAATGGCTTCCACTGGGAGAAAGCAACAAGTCTCAATACACTGTTTTAGCAGCAATTGTAAAGCTAATGGTATCAGTCTAACTAGTGGGATTTGTCTCACTCATCAGAGTGAGTTGTAAGGGGGACTGAATGTAAGCTAGAGGGGTTTAGGCTGGACAGTAGTATGTGTATTTGGGTTAGTTGGAGCTTCCTGAGGTGAGTTCGGATGAATGTGGGCTAGGCAGGTGAGGTAACACTTTATTGGACAATAATTCAGAGTAACTTTTTGAATTACAAGAAGAGAGTTCATGAAATCACAGAGTAAGATTGTGTGATTTGTAAACAACCAGAAAGCTAAACAAAAGGCTGCCTTGATATTACCTATCCATGCAAATAAACCCCTTTTTAAAATAACTGACCGAGGAAAACTGTTTGAATTTCTGACCATTTTCTTTAATATAGTCAAACAGGTGCCTACTGGTTAAGACATATAACTGCAACATCATTCCCCTTCTCTCTCTCTCCCCTTGTTTCCTGTCATCTCTCTACTGTCGTTATAATAAAGGCATAAAATGCCTAAAAAATATACTCTATATCTAAAAAAAAGATAGTGAAACAATCTGCCACTAGGCTGTAATTATTTTTGCCAATTCTGTATCCTGTTGCATTAGTCTGACTTATTCTGTTTTAGATAACAACAGTAATTTCCTGACTATTCCTAAAACAAGGGAAACTGTGCCAGAACAAATTACATTATCTCATTTCTCTTATCTCTTCAAGGCTAAATATGAAATTACTTGTTTAAAGTGAATAGTTTGCACTGTCAGGATTAGTCTGTGCTAAATGTGTTAGATGCGCTTAATTTGAGTCGTATCATTATGTAACCTCTGAATGCAGGCTGGCAGGTAGTTTGGTCTCTACCATGTTTGTTTTGCTTCTCACTGGTCTTACAGTGCATGACGTCCTCACTGAGAAAGGTATTTATGAGCAGTTCCAAGCTGAACAATTTGACCAAACAACATCACATTGCAAATTTAAATTCCAATATCTCACATATCCACCTCCACTTTTCTTCTTACCTTTTTCCATCCTTCCTAATCATCAAATTCCCACCAAGACATATCCTTCCTGCAATAGGCCATTGTGTATGTGTGTGTGTGTGTGCATGCGTGTGTGTGTGTGTGTGTGTGTGTACATGCATGTGTGTGTGTCTGTGTGTGTGTGTGTGTGTGTTCCCCTGTTGTAATCCTGTAATTTCCTCCAGTAGGGAGGTTCCCCTCACACTTAATCGTATATAAACTAGACTTAATCCTTGTAATCTAATAACCATTGTTTGTGCAGGTTCTTTAGTATGGCTTTACTTACAGTAACCCTCCATGATTTTCACTGTATTTTTGTATTCAGGCAGGTGATGGAAAGGGGAAAGGCAAGTTGGAAATACATATTTTAGTTTAACAAAATGTCATGATTAAGTCATTCCATGTTTTGTACTGCCACTTTCCCTGAGCCTGCCTTGTTTAAATCTAATTAAATTCTACATTAATATAATTTGGCTTTCAGCAGTCCCAAAAAGGAGAATAAACTTCCTCCATATAAATTTATAATAGACAGAGGGAGATGAAGTGATATCCAACTCTTATTAAGATATGTATCCCTTTTACATGTTTGAATTCAATAAATGTGAGCAAAATCAATTTATGAGGCATATTTAAATGCATTTAGCAGCTTTCTTCTAAATTAATGTCTTCTAAAAACATCTGATTTAGAGTACCCTTTAATATGTGTTTCATTTGAAATTGTTACACTGCATATCTAAATATAAAATAGTAACTGAACATGAGAGACAGCAACTTGCCCATGAGGGATAAACTCAAGCTGCCTTTAATCTATCGATCTCTTTTATCATGGCATATGGTAGCAGAGGCAATAGGCACAAGGGACAAAGCCAGAGGCTCCACTGGTACACTCATCAATCATTTTAGGGAAAACACACCAGCAACCTCCTCTTGTGGCCACAGTTGGCTGTGGTGCACTTACTGTAGTAGAAAAGAGGTGAAAAGCACTTGCTACAGTTCTCTGGAAGGACGCAACATCCCGCACATGCTCTGTGATCTCCTTCCATAGTTCAATATTTTAGCTTCTTTTACAAATTAGTGGGCTGTTTATTTACAGCAGCACATCCTTCTCTGTTTCAATGGGGGAAAAAATAAAAAATTGTGCTAATTTTTCCTTTTATTCATTGCCATTCTGGTCAAGGAGATTATGAAGGACGATGCTTTCCAATTCCTAATATGAAATTTCTTAGGTACTGATTCATGCAATTACTGATTAACTTACATTACATCCCCTTATGTGTTTGTAAATAACAGATTTTTTTGTGAGCTGATGAAAATCAACCAAAAAGAAGAGTGGTTTAATACCATCTGGACCTATAACTGGTTCATTTGGCAAGCAATCCTCTCTTTTAACATACATGAATGTTGTCTTTTGATGGTTTAAGTAACCTTGTTCAGCCTTACATGGGTTGACTGAACATGCACTTCAGCAGGAGTACAGGTGTAGTATGTGGTATGAGGCAGGGTGAGATCAAAATAGGGTTTGGCCAGAGCAGATGGTCCAAGATTAAAGTCTAAAAGAAGGAAGCTGCTTCACCTCCCCCTGAGGAATCACACTCAAGGGTTGCTTTAGAGAAGGAAGGACACACACGTACAAACACACACTATGATGGATCTGCGATAATCCTTGATAGTGCAGCAGTTGTGACAGAGGATCTCTCCAAATAAAGCTCTGTGGTATTTGGGGTAGTGACTAGTAAGTAGGAATTGGTGACTGTCATACTAATGTGATTTGGTGCAATAGGATTGGCCTGTCAAGAGGAGAAGTCTGCTACAACACGTTCAATGACACACAGTGTTCCTAAAGGTTCACAAATTACCAGATTAAAGAGAGATACATCATCTAGTCCTCTATTCTAATTGACTACTAAGAGATATTTGTGTATTTGTACATATAGTATGTATGTATATGTGTGAGTTTGTTAATGGGTGTGTCTGCTTTTGTTCTGTATGTGGATGTACATGTGTAAAATCATGAGTGTTTGTTACACAACTGAAAGAGGGATGACTTGCTTCCCCAAAGACAAACACTGGAAAGATTAAACGCAACACTTCAGAACAATGAGGGAATAATTCATGTAGTGCTGGGTGGTATATCAGTTTTAATTTCCCATACGATATGAATTTTTCATATACCGCCATACCGGTGCATAGCTGAAAGAAATGCTGCAACTCTTTAATAGGCAGCAAAATATATATTACTATTTGCTGCAAAGAGTGCTACTGTCAGGGCAAGCTGTGTAGAGTGTGTTAAGAGGGGACCCCTATTAACTGTGTACCCGTCTTACTAGCGGTTATAACTTCATAACACAACAATTAATAACCAACAACTAACTCTCTTTAACAGGGCAAAACACTGTGGCACACAACAATTTGTGATACATAAACAATTTATAACACTAATAATTGTACATTTACAAAATTACACCACCAAATGGCATGCTGGGTACAGCTCGCTAGCTAGCCAGGTAGCATAACAGTCTGTTAACAGCTGGGAGAGGCTCCGAAGCACAACACAACACCGAAGCAAGCTGGAACCAGAGTTACGTACAGTCGCCCACTTCAGAGCTGTAAAAGAGATCAAATCACTGCTGACAGAGCAAAAGGCAGACACCACTGGCACTTCATCAACTCTGCCAAGGGCTGCAGCGGCAGCAGCCCGAGGTAAAAAGAGAAGACTCTGGCCAGCTTTTTCACAAATCAGGGCAGCAGCAGCACAGCTGAGAGCAGATCAACTCTCTCAGACGAGGAGACAAGTGGAACTGAGAGGCTACCAGCAGACCACGGAGGTCAACAGTGACATCAACCCTTTGGAGTGGTGGAAATGCCACTAAGCAAATTTCCCTCGTGTAGCAAAGCTGGCCAGGAAGTATCTCTGTATTCCTGCCACCAGTGCCCCATCTGAGAGAGTTTTCAACACCTGTGGGAACATTGTCACCTGCCACAGGTCCACACTGAAACCAGATGCTGTGGACAGGCTGGTTTTCCTGGCACAAAATTTGTAATGTCTCGATGAGCTTTAATTACCAAAGCCTGTATTTGTAAGGGTGATTTATGCAGGTAATGTTCATAGTGTTTGCTGCCTATGTACCAAGTACCAAGTATTTTAGGTCAGTTTATAGTGTCAGTATATATTTTGTTTTGAAGAGGAAGCAATGTTAAAGTTGTTGGCATATCTATTTTTAAGCTCTGTTTTTACTAAATTGCGGTTTGCAAAATAAAAGTTGTTTACATTCTGCAAGTGCATTCTGATTCCTTCATATGTTGAATCATTTTCTGGGGCCAAGAAAACCCTACAGTAATCAAATCCTTCAGTATATACGTATATGATGACATTAAAATGTTTTTATATTCTATATACTCCTGATAGTAGAATCAGCCACTATAAACCTGCATAAAGGTCTGAGTAATGCCAAAAAAAGAACTGTGAAACCACCAGAATCTAAAAAAATACTGTGATACAAATTTTTGGTCATACCGCCCAGCACTAAATTCATGTTCCTTTCTCTGGTCTAATTTGCAAGCTTTTATGCTCTGAATTCCCTCCTCAACAAGTTCAGCAGAACCACAGATCACACACTTTACAAAGCGTCTGGTGGCACTTCTGGCAATATGGTGGGAAGCGGGGAAAGCCAGCATGCCAGGCGATGAAAAACTAAAATCAGACGTCAGCTGTGTCTAAATGGTGATTCAGCATTTTGTCTGTGTTATACATTTAATAACTTGACTGTGTGTCAACAAATAATGAATGTATTTAACTTGATAAGTTACATTAAAATCCATCTCCAGTGTAAAGAAGACATTTTCTTTCCTTCAAAATTGAGTCTGCTACACACATCACTTCTCAGGTAACATTCACCCTTATAATCGACAATGTTATCCTCACAGCTACAAAAAGCCTGACATTTTGTTGTTAATCTGGAAAGAAGGGGCATTTCATTAACCCCCTGTGGCTGTTGGCTAAATGCATCTCTGACTATCTCTGTTGTGAATAAATGGACTTATCTTAGGTGCATTTATACTTCAAATTGATGGGAGTTTGCATTTTTTCTGAATACCATGCCATTATCCAAGACATGTTCTAATGCAGGTGGAAAGCAGGTCATAATGTGCTATTCACTTGAGTGCTCTCTGCCTGTTTTCTCATTTAGCTTAGAGAGAAAAACGAAGATTTTATTCCTCAGCCTGGTCTGTGCAGCAGACCTTAGGGGGCGTCACCATCAACCTCTGTGGTCCATCACGAAAAGCCATTAAGAGGAGCACGAATGGCAGACAGAGCTGCAATATTAAAACATTTCACAAAAGTGATGTGACACGCAATTATCCTGACAGAGGCTGTAACACAAGTGATTTATGTAAGCTCATGTTGGCATTCAGTTTCAGCATGTAAAGTATGTTCGACTGTTTGCTCTTGTTAGAAAGGAAACTTTGATAAAGAATTACCTACATACCTTAAAACCCATTTTTGTGGAATTATGACACTGTTAAACCATATTCCTACACACCACACATATTAAATGAATTAACAGACAATAAAGTGCAGCCTATAAAATCACATCTGAACCAGGGTTTAATACATTTCCATTTAATTCTGCTGGAGACCAACTGGAACAGCCTCAAGAACCTCTGTGAACCCCTGTTTCTATTTAGCCCTGTCTAGGATTATTGCAAATTATTGCACCTTGATTGACAGGATCTCTCAAACGGCAGATGTGCTCTGGTATCAGACTTCAGATTGTGAGACCTGTCATTAGTGCCTGAGGAATTCTTCATCTCAAGAGATTAAAGAGGAAAATGTAGGGAAGGCTTGGGAATATTAGTGATACAAGACTGCATGAACTACAATTTTTAATTTTCAAACCTTTGTGGACAAGGAAGAAGTGGGTGGTGGGGATTTAAAAGTTCTGTCTTTGGATCATCTCAGGGGTTCAGGCTCTCCCAGTCTCTGCAGTACTCACACACTCAATGACATCATGGAGAATTTGACCAATATATTGTATCTAGACTATAACTGTGTGCAGTTTGATGTGGTGAGTGTTGGCCAGCTCTCAATGAGAGGTCTTTAACCTTATTGAGGACATACTATGCACATTTTCAGGTCTATAGTTATATTCTGGGCCTCTACTGGAATATCTTTGCATGGTTTACAGTTAAAAAAAATCTGTATTTATTTTATACTGACCCTTTATGCAGCCCCTCAGTTCGGACTCTGCATGTTTCAGACAGCTGCGTAATAGCTGACTTTCGACCGCTCGGGACTTTACGTAAACAAACTGTGAAACAAACTATGTTCTTTACTCGAAATGTCAACTTCACAAATACATCCGTACATGTTTGAGCCAATGCAAACAACCCATGGATGGAAAAACCTTAGCAACAACCTTAGACACCAAGGCTACAGAACAGATGACCGTTTATAGGCATGCATGACGATCTGTCATTAGCTCATTGGCAAGGTAAAAAAAAAAACGAAGTACTCAGACAAGGCTGAAACCTGGGCTTTCGACTTGCAGGGAGCATTTTTACATATGCTAAGAAAATCACAAAAAGCATTTTGATCCTCTTCCTAACACGTATATGGGCTTATAATTACAATATTTATTAATTATTTTTTTATTGTACATCTAAACCTACCTTCTATTTGTTATTACTGTATTACCAAGATCTCAATGCTGATATTTCCAGTGCAACTACAATGGAGTTCGATTGTGTCCCACACCAGTGTTTCTGTTAACTGACTGGCCATTAATCTGTATTTCTATGCCCACACACTCTTCCATGAAGGTTGTTTTAAAGCACTCTGCAAAATGCAGGAAAACGCTCTTTGTTATTGAATTAGATGAAGCAGGCTGAAAGAAACTAAATCACAGCATTATGTCACAAAATAAAGCCTGGGATACACTCAACATCACACATGAGATATCAAAGTGAAAGACACTGAGGGTTTTTTTTTTCTTTAACACTAGCACAAAAAACTGCAAGTGATACCCACACAAAAGCGGAGAGGAGAGGAGAGGAAACACTGCATAGTTAGGTGGGCTGTGAGTCACCCTTACATTTTCCCTGGTTCTGCCCACACATGTATTTCTATCAGCTCTCTGCTCTGTCATGTACTGCTGGATTGAAGAGAATAATGTTCTATAGAAAAAGTTATACAGACTCCCAACATCAGACTGGTGCCAGAAATAAATTCCCCATTCAAAATTCTAGTTGCATCTCTTATATATTTATTTGCTGCTTTCATCTATGTGATATCCAGTGGGTATACATACAGTATGTAAATAGCACGTATTGTGCATGCACTAATTTTTGTGTAACCCATCAGTGCTTGACCATAAATGACGGGCGGACAGACACAGTTGAAAGTTGTATGTGAGTTGTCATGGAGAAGATAGTTCACCAACAACTGAAGCTACGCCAGCTCGCCTGTTGTTATCTCTGTCAGCCTCCCTGCTGAAGTGTTTTTTCTTTTTTGTTTGTTTCACATACGGCTTTGCATGAGAACTTAAAAATACTGCTCCTCAACAGGCTTTGCTGCATTTAACTTGGTGTGAAACATGGAAAAGATTGTGTTGAATCTTCTATATGTGTAAATATAGACTGCTCCAGTCCCACTTCATGGTACATCTTTTGTCAGAGCTCCCATTTGAGTGTACATGGCATTTCCAAAAGCATTAAAACACTTGCAAAGTTAAACTGATAAACTTCTGTACAATTACACACACAGTGCAAAGGCTCTTAGATATTGACTACTAAAAAACGATTTAAGTGAAAGGTTATATCCCATGCCAGTGTGCTGTTACCTTGCGAGGCTGCTGGGCTTGCGAGTTCACAACATCATGAAATCACACAAGAATCCATCTTATCAGGCTTCAAGTTATGCGCTTGTGTGCGAACCAACGGTGGTTTGGACCAATCAGAGTCGCAAATTGAGCTGCCTCGCAAGGTAAGACATTGATAGCAGGTGATAGATGGTTCATCCAATCATCTACCAAGTATTTTTTGAAAGTGCCTGCCCTTTCCAAACAGTTTCCAAGGACAACTTCTCAGATGTGTAACAAACCATCTGGCACATCAGGTTAAGTGTACAACTTAGTTTGAACCAACTCCATGAATGCATTTCAAATCTCTGAGAGTAGCTCTGTGTGAAGCTCATAGTTTACAAACCTTTGTTTAAACGAACATCACTGAGGAGGTTCACTAATGGAGGTTCAGTATGCTACAAACAGCAGTAGTCTACCCTGCACTCATAGCTGTCAGGAAGACAAATAGAGTCTGGAAGTTGGGACAGACTCTTGTGGGTTTGAGTCACCTCAGCCTCCCGCAAACTAAAGGTCATCTAGCTTGACCCCAAGTGTCCCTCAGGGCAGAAAAAAATCAAAATTGATGAACAAATGTCCAACAAGACACCTATCACTGTCTTGCGTAGCAGGTAGAAAACTGTCAGTGGAAAATGTCGATATCCTTTAGCTGTAGGTCAGGTGAGGTCAGTTTTACCAATCTTGAGCCATAGCCAAAAAGGGAAATTACTTGGCTTCCACTTGTCAATGTGATGGCCCATTCCCTGACAGAGCTGTCAAGAGCATAACAACTGAAGTCAGCACTCTGTAGTCCATCAGAATTATAATTAGACTTTTATTCTCTTTGATGATGGAACAGTCGGGGAGATTTTCATTTTATTGGCTTGAAAAGACTGCAAAGGCAGTAAAACCTTAGTCTCATGTGTAAGTGTGCAGTTTCTCAAAGAGCAAGTTGGGCATGATGACTAATTTTTTGTTGAACCCATCAACTGATTCTCATTACTACCACTAAGTAATATAGATTTCATTAACATGCTTATCTGTTCTGACATTGAATCCTTTATGTACCATCTAATCAACTTTGAACCGCTGACTAAGTTTGTTTGTTAGAGGTAGTATTACAACAGCTGTAATTGGAACACAGTACACAGGCACCACTGTAACCTGCTGTAACTTGAGCATGTCATTTCATTTTGAGTAAAAGACCATCGCACGCTCAGACATTTGGTCCGAACTTTCGTGTCAGCAAACATCTTCCTGTTTCTCTACAGCTGTCGATACCAATTTATTATACCACAGGCATTTTAGACACAGTCTTAACAACACATAGAAAAAATCAATTATATACTGACCATAAATCCTGACCTGACTTCTGGTGGAGAAATTGTTTCCATTTAGGCATTCTTGGTCTTGTCTCCTCTACTGTAAAACTGAATATAAGCAGACAGCTTATTTACAATACTAAGTCAATGGCATGCTATTTGTTTATGGACCATGTACTCAGCCTCGTTTTTTGTTTTCTCTCCCTACCCTTGAAAACAGGAGAGATGAACTTCAAGTGCAGAGAAAAGAGAGGCAATCCTGGATCTCATTATCAAAATCTAGGCAGTTTGCCTAGACAATGAATTGTTATTAAAGGGAATCTTTTAGGCTTTTCCTTATTTTCAGTCATATCCGTAATGTTACAATGGCGGATGTTCATAGTAAACGTGGCCAAAGTGTCGAATAATGAGGTATGTAGAAGTAATCCCTGTGAGCAAAAAGCTTCAGACTGCTCTGAAAACTTGGTTTCCAACAGTTTTTTCTACTTTTAGCCCAAGCCAACATCGATTTGTGACGGATTTCTTTATATGGTCGTTTCCATTACACAGCAGTGCAAAGTAAAATAAGTAGTTTACCTGTTGGAGATGTGCTGGTCATCTGCAGCTCTTCATCAAACATCATCATCACTGTGGCTGTATCTGCTTGTACTATTCTTCCCTGCATTATTTTTAACTGATCTATTGAACAAAGAGCTCCAAATATCTCCATATGTTGTTGTGTTGATTGGTTTTTAGTGCCGCTGACGAAGCTCTGCTAATTCGGTGAGTAACACATTTCATTTCCTTTAACATCTTCACAATAAAAGTCTCCCGTTATCTAGTCATTTAAAAGCTTTTAATATGAAGCAGTAAAGCAGGAAATGTTGGGTTTGCATTAGCGGTAACTTAACATGACTCTGATACGGCTGGGCAGGCCTCCGGAAAGTTGGCCATCAGAACATAGTGGGCTCATTGGGAGGGGGGCCTTTAAGAGACAGGAGCTACTGCCTGTTAAGAGACAGAGGCTGAACTGAGGGGCTAAATAAAGATAAATAAGGAGTTTTTTGAACTATGAATCATGCAAAGCTACTCTAGTGTAGTCCCAGAATAAAAATATAGAGCTGGAAATGAGCATAATAGGTTGTCTATCTATTTTATGGCTGTGAGAAATGGATTTTGAAGTGACATTCAGGGAAAGTTCAATAAAAATAAATACTTTTGTTACATTATTGTCTTTAAAAATATAACTCCTCTAACAAATAAAAGAGTCACATATTGCAGTGAGTTATTTCTGCACTGAACATCTGCTACCAGCTACCACCTTTGTCTCTCTATCTCAAAATAAACATGGAGATGAGGGGATTTTCCTTTAAGGGTTGCTATACTTTAGTTTAATTCTAACTGTGACTATGGCTCATCTAGAATTGTTCGACTTTAGTATCTTAAGTGAATATGCAATATATCAAAAATCATTTTTTGTGGGACTATGTTATTAGTCAAAGTACCTGTTAAAGCCTAGAAATAGCAGTTCTACATTTAAATGATAAAGAGTCATTAGTGATATTTGGCTATGATGATAGTACAGTATAAATGGGAATAAAATATAAATATACAGTATATAATGTAAATATTAGTTAATTAATTTATTTGATAGGGACGATGCATACTAATTACATTTCTGAAAATATGTTCAGGTTCAGAGGTAACATGGTGTCCTCAATGGGTAAATCTGATGCACTCGACAAACAAACACTGACGATTTTGAAGAAAAAGGGTTGAAAATTTTAAAATGTGCAAAAGAGCAAACTCAAGACAATCAGCAATATTTGGAGTTTTTATAATCAACATATGTGCACATTTGAAGGAGTCACCTTGGGCTCTAGGAAATTGTGGGCATTTTTCTCTCTTTTCTGAAATTTGAACTATTAAAATGTCAGAAAATATTTTTAAAAAATAAATATTAATAAATTATAGCTATGAATCAATTAATTAAGAAAATAATCCACAGATTAATCTATAATAACTTTAGTTGCCGCCCTAGTTAATATATAAATGTTTGCATAAAATTTAGGAGCATCTTCTCACCCATATGACCAATGGGTTATGGGGTTCCAAAAACCCGGAGTACTTCACTCACTCACAGACACAGTATAGAAAGTGAAGGAGGGAGAGAGATTGACATCTAGTTGGCAGACATGACACGTGTGTTGGTGCTGCTGCCAAAGCTACCACTGAGTGTCTCTCCTCTTTCATACAAAAGAGATTTTCCCACTTTCTCTGGCTCACACACATACACAGATACAGACACAAACACACACAGAGCATTGCATCAATCTTTGAATGTGACAAGTAAGGACTGCATGTGTTTGTGTGTGTGTGTGTGTGTGTGTGTGTGTGTGTGTGTGTGTGTGTGTGTGTGTGTGTGTGTGTGTGCGTGTGTGTGCATGTGTGTGTGTGCATGCCTGGCTGACTAAGTATCTTTGTAGGAATCAGGATTAGACTGTCTCACTGACACACGGGGTTTATGTAAAGCTGACCTACAGTACGTGGCACCACACATGGGTGTGAACTGGCCTGCTGCAGTGCTACCTAACTCGCCACTACCTCCTGCCTGGACTGCTTACCCTGACATCAGACAGCACTGAAGACAATGAAAATAATCAGTCCAGTCAATGTTTCCTTGACTGGCCTTTAAGGGATGTCTTTTTATAATGTATGCCTTTTCATTTTTGCCGATCAATCTTGCCAATTTTTACATTTTACATTACATTTTACTGCTTAATCACTGCAATACAGGAATGCAGCGGAACTGCAAGACACAGCGTTACTATGCAACACAGTCCATTAGGGTAAATAACATATGTGGCTACACAACAAATCCCCATTTAACCTAATAACCTGAACAACAGTCTTATCAGGGGGTGATAACACAGGTGCATTACATTCATTTCCCAAACTATCCACTTTGAATATCCACTAGATCTTCAGTGCAATGGACAGTCAGGGCAGACACTGCAGGTTCACCTTCCCATGTTTTTCACTGCCTCTTTGTGTTGAAGAGACAGTCTTTCAATGTTAATGGTTCCCATATCTTTGAGTTTCAAAGTAAAATGTTATTATAACTGAATGAGGGCCAAAGCTATGATAATAAGAAACAGGTAGTAAAAAGTTTTCCAGTAGATTTTTAAAGACAACTAAAGGCAACTTTGTCTTGATTAGCAGATGTCTCTGTCTTTGGTCCACTGAAAGATTAATACAATCCTAATTTGTCAGGAAACTTATCACAGTCTATGCCTTTATCTGTTTCTTCTAGATTTTTTTTGTGGGAGTCAACCAGTCCCCCCATTTTTTTATTATTGAGATTTTTTAAGTCCCTTAAGATCCATCCATAGTGTTTTATGTGTAAACCCATACTTCCAGAACAAAACTTCAACTCTGAAACTGGCTTATTTATCAGCCTCAGAGCACTCTCATTCCAACTAAAACCCTAAACTATGCTAGAAAGGCTATGGGTGGGGAAATAATCAATTTACATAGGAATCGCGATTATTATCTTTTCCGATTCAGATTTAGATTCAGACTATTTTATTGATCCCAAGAAGGGCTATTAAATTTGCAGCTTACCCAGTTCAACTCCAAAACTCATAGGCAAAGTAGTTATATGTCAGAGGCAACAGATCAGCGTACATGAGTCAATACAAGGGAACAACAAGCAGCAGTAAATAAAATAAAACATTTTGTTTTATTTTTGATTGGTGATTGATTGGTTATAGTTCATATAAATAACTGAGTTTAAAAGAATGAACAGTCATTTAAAATAAGTTCTGTCAGCATTTAGTAGCCTGATCGCGGAATTAGTGAAGGACTTAGAGTAACGGTTTGTTCTCCTAAGGGGCACATTGTAACACTGGCCTGAGGGCATTACAGTGAATTCACTGGACAGAACATAGTCAGATTGGCAGTTCCTTTTGCTTTCTGGGCCACCCGTTTCTCCCAGAGGAAGCACAAGTCTCTTTGCTGGGCTCCAATTATGTTGGAGCAGACTTTCACAATACTATTTCAGCTATTCTTGTCCTTCACACACAACCCATTAAAACCAGCAAATAAATGAGAAAGTTAGAAGACTTTCAATGAATGATTAATAAAATTATTTGCATAAAATAGTATAACAGACACGAAAAGAGTTCAGCTTCCGCACTAAGTGAATTCTTTGTTGTCCACATTTAACAAACGACTGTTCCTAGATACTTATACATGTCGACAATTTGAACATCCTCACCATGTATAATGCTAGCTTTTGGTTTGTCACTATTCTGCCTGAAATCAATGATTAATTCCTTAGTTTTTGATACATTAGGGTCGAGGAAATTACCATCACACCATTAAACAAAGGCAGGTGGGGCACAACCATGATCTGACTCTGAGCCCTGAAGAAGAGACAATAGGGTGGTGTCATTAGAGAATTTCCCAAAATAGCTGCCCTCTTGAGAAGTCCTGCAGCTGTCTGTATAAATAGTAAAGAGCAGGGGGGACTGGACCCAATACTGGGGTGAGCCTGTATTCAAGACTTTGGTGTTGGACATATGTCCATTCACCAAGACCTGCTGGATTCTGTCCATTAGTAAATCTATAAGCAACATCAAAAGCTGATCAGGTAATTTAAAATAAGAAGCAAGTCGCTCAATCAAAATATGAGGCTGCATCTTGTTAAAAGCTTAAGAGAAATCAGCAAACATACACACTATCAAGAATGAAGAGTTATGCATCCTCCATGCCATCAATGAGGGAGACAACCATATCTTTTAAAATTTCAAAATTTTTCATGACAAGGGATGTAAGCGAAACAGATCTAAACTCATTTAGCTAGTTCCTTGGGATTTTTTCTTTTAGTGGACATTTTCCAGATTGTAGGTATCTGGCCCAGTTTGGCACACATCTGTAAAGAGAAATAAAGACCTCACTAAGCTGTTCAGCACAATTGTGCATACTATGTTCACAGATGGCATCAGGACCAGCAGCCTTCCTTATGTTCACCCTATTAAATAGGGCTGTGACACATTCCTGAGATTTTGCAACATCATTCTGAGGTACAAGAGACCCTCTAAGCTTGGAAACATTTTAAGAGAACTTAGACCTTTCAAAGCAAAAGAAAAATTAGTTGAAAGTGTTGAACAAATCAGAATCATCCACCCTATTCACACTGATGGATTGTTTAGTCTCATTAGCACATTGACTAATGAAGGCCATTGTTTTAATCCCTTACCAGCCTGCTCTAAGATTGCCACTGCTATAATGCATTTCTATAGTCTCCAATTACTTCATTTTAGCCTTCCTTATTTCATTATGCACTTCTCTTGAGACAACCTTTTTCTCCAGAGGATCGCCAGTATACTAGGTCTGTTTCTTTTTATTAGTAACTGATTTAAGCTCTTTTGTTACCCAAGGCTTGTTATTTGGATAAGTAACAACCTTTTTAGATGGGATGACTGAGTTGACACAGAATGTAATGTATGTCAAGACAGTGTCAGATAGTTCATTATGTCATCACAACCATCATAAAAACACTGAAAATCTGTACAGTCAAAGCATGCTTGGAGAGAAGTGACACTGTCCTCTGACCAACTCTTCATTGTTCTCTCCACACGCTCAAGGTCCCTAGAGGAAGGATTGTACATAGGCATAAGATAAACACTGTTGTGATAGGATGCACCAAAGGAATGCATAGGTAAACATTTGTAAGCACTGCCCACTGAACCATAACAAAGGTCAATCGAGTTCTTTTGTGTAGCGGCACAAGTCACATACTGTTCATACATCTTCAAACTCTTTTTTAATTGACAGTGATTAAAATTCCCGAGGATAAATGTAGGTGCAACCAGGCAGATTGTGTCTAGCCTATGCATTACATTAGCAATCGGGTGTGCAGCTATGGATGCAATGGATCACGGATGTATGTAAACAACTGTGAAAAACAGCTGTTGCACGGTAAGTAGTACGGGAGGGGTGAGATTGGTAACAGTTCGATATCTGGGGTACATATCCTCCCCTGGACCACAACAGCGTTACAGCACCTCTGGTTGACATACAAGCACACGCCCACTTCATGTCGCTTCTTGGTAATCATCAGTGATTGGTCCAGTTGATGGGCTACCAAACCCATTTACTGACAAGTCCTCATCCCATTTTGATTCGCTGAGCCATGATTCGGTAAAAGCAGTAAGACAGGTTTCCTTCACTTGGCGTATGAATTTGGCCCACAGTCATCTAACTTGTTGCAGATAGACTGAATATTAGAGAGAAGAATTGCTGGTAGTGCAGGAAGCTTGCGGCAGTCGCTTAGACCCATACTCCTAATTCTATGGCTTTAAAACCCCTTCTCCTTCTTTTCTGACAATAAGTCTTTTTATCCGATCTGCAAAGCTTCGGTGGATTGCTCGCTTGCACAATGCCATTTGTTGAAGACTGTAGGGATAGGAGAAGCTCTCGATTGAGGGTGATTCTCCTGGGGATAACGTCATGATATCCGCTCATGTCATGTCCGATCTCCTAGCAGGTGTAAAAGCCCAAAGGTATAACGCATAAAAGTGCAAAAAAAACCCACAAACGTCCCCATAGTCCGTATCACTGGATCTTTGACATATATCTTCACACACACAAAATTGTGCACATAGGATGGACTGGACAATTAAACAGGACAGGTAGGCTACTCAAGTTGCACACTGTGAAGTGCCCTGGAAGTAGCTGATGTAGTTGTGAATCAATTCACAGATGCCGAAAAATATATTTTTGTACGTCATTAATAATGTTATGTTGATGGAACAAAAAAGGTGGACTCAAACCACTTGACTCATTTTGTACTTCGTTTTCAAAAAAAGCAAGCATTTGGGCACATTTTAGGTTTCATAACTTACCTCATCAATAACCATCACATGTTGATAAAGTGGAGTACCGCACTCCAGCACCAGCAAACAACACACTGCACCACTTTAAAAACTCCACCACCTCTCATGGGGTGAAGAAAATATCTCAGTTCATAGTCTGTTTTATTTCAAAAACCCTGCTCTCACACAGGGATGTAGCAGAGAAATGTGTTCTGTCTCCAACTTCTGTTTTACAAAAGAGTTTTAGAAAATGATGTTATTCAATAAATTTCCCTTTCATTTAATTGTTCCTATAAAGGCACAAAACTGTAGCCTGTTCCCAACTTAATGCAGGTAAGCTTTTTAAATTAAAAAAGCTGCAAAAGCTCACATAATTGTATCTGTCTTTTTTCTGTCTACCAGATAGTGACCTTCATTAAGACGGTTTAATTTATATTGCAATTCAGTGGACTAAAAACATGAGTGAAAGGTCTAGCACAAGCTGAACTAGACTTAGAACCTGAAAATAAGGCCCACTTTTCTATTTATTCAATAAAAAATCAAGAATCTGTTCTGAATTGAAGAACTGTAATTAAATCAAATTGTGAGATTCCCAGAGGTTCCCTCCCCTGCTAGACACATACATTATGCTTAAAGCATTTATAAAAAATCAGCTTATACATCTCTATTCATTCACACCACAAGATGAGTTCATTTGATATTGCTACATACAGAAGGACCAAAAACACTGCCGTGTAAGAAAACCACTATGGTTCCACTCTGGTTCATCTTCTGTCTAATATCTGACGGACAGTCTTTCAATCCAACCTCCTACTGTACTGACCCAAGACAACACAGGCAGTGGTTCATTAGCACAGGTATAGACCACCCATGACCTTGACATCTGTACTTTCAGCTGACATCTCTGTACCTGATGAATACTTCATGAATATTCACTTACTTCCAAATTAGTTTGTTATTTCAATTATGTTCTGTCAAGAGGAGTTTCAGTTTGAGTTAATATGGTGAAGTTTATAAAAAGTATTTCCAACTCAACTGGGAGGAAACTGGTTACTTCTTTCACTGATAGAGAACAGAAACATCATTGTACTAGAAGGCCAGTCCCTCCTAGGGCTGTCAAGATTGTCCAAAAATGAACCATTCAAATATTTATTTTTGCGCATTATATCCATAAGTGAGCAAACCAATACAATGAGAGACATAACTACTTGTATTGGTATATTTAGACAATGCGGAAGTGACGTAAACTTGCATTATTTCTAATGACCAGCAGGGGGTGACACCACTGGCTCCAAAAAGAAGTCTGATTGTATAGAAGTCTATGAGAAAATGACCCTACTTTTCACTTTATTTATTTCCTCAGTAAACAGTTTCCTAATGAGTTTATGGTCTCAATCGCTAATTTGAAGTCTTCTTCAATACAGCATGATGTTCATTTTAGTAAATGTCCCATACAGGATGAAATATATGATAAAGCAGATCTGTATGCAAGTATGGTGTAGGACATGGCTACTTTATGATTGACAAGTCACTACCACGGCAACAACATTGGTTATGTACGTTAAATAATGTTACCCCAGATTAGAATAGGAGTATAGGCATAGCGGTTGCTATTTTAGTATGTTTTCAGTTCATCAAAGTTAACAGTTTGTTTTAAGACTGTTTTTCACTAGCCAAAATTAGCATTCATATTGGCAATATCACAGTTAACCATAGCCTGTAAATGCACCGTGCTATCCACATTAGCAGCCAAGGCTGGATCACATGCTGATTGTATCTGCTTATAATGTGTAATGAGGTGAGATTACTACCATAAGCCTCTAGGAGTTTCCTAAACTCAATTTGTTTCTTCTCTTTTGTTGTTGTGTTTATGCTGCTTTGTTTTTACTGTGGAAATAAATAAATACATTTTTTAAAAAAGGGTCAGCTCCACCCTCTTGTCCAAATAGAGTCACTTCTGGCTCCAAAAAATCAAGATGGCGACAATCAAAATGCTAAATTCGAGGCTTAAAAATGGGAATTCACAAACCAATGGGTGACGTCACAGTGGTTATGTCCATTATTGTTTTACAGGCTATGCGCACAACAAACTATATATCCTAACTGTCTCCCAAATGTTTCCTCTGTCCTTCCTTACAGCATGACTAGTGATATGTAACGGCCCAACAGTCATGTCAGTATAATCAGCTCCTGGGCTTTACAGTTACAAAAAGCAGACCTATAGGTGGAATGATAGAAAACGATACACGGCCAGCCTGGCCCTCCAGGAACATGAGCCCACTCCCTCAGCAAGGCGGAGCTCCTGCCTGCCTGACCTTCCATGACTTAATGCACCCCATCCTCATCCTCATCCTGAATGGATCAGTCATTTAAATGTATCTGCACACACTGTAGGCAAGTGGACTTGACAGAGACAAATCAATAGCCAGCCCCTGTATGTAAATGAGCTTTGGGTGAAGCCTACATGTACTGCAGATGACATTTATTGTGCATAAGCTCACTATTCAAGATCCATTCAATATGAGGTAAAGGATCTTAAGACTGCTTTAGATGCATTTGCTGTGCTGGGTTTATGATACAGCAGGGATTCAGTAAAGAAACCAGGTCTTAATGTAATCAGCTTTCACATTTGACTTTGATAGACAGTTAAAGTCTGGATTGTAACATGAAATACAATGGTAATTACATCTATAAAAGCATGCCTTTATGGCTTTGATTGGTGTGATCAAGCAGAAAAGGGCCAACCAATATGACTCAGCACCTGTTTTAGACCTTCTCTCTCTTTTTCTCTCATTACGCAGCATCATTCAGATTAAAAATCAATATTACATTTCCATAAGGGATTATTCTCAATCAATTTTTGACAGTGACCTTATCTTAAAGCTTTGTAGCATGTGTTAAAGGCTCACTACAGCCTGGTGGCCGTGCACTGCCTCCGCAGCAAGACAAGTTCCCGCAGTGACCGCAAGGCTTTGGGCTTTATGTAGCACAATGCAGAGATTATCCTTTCAACCCGACAACGAAAAACAGCCATTTAAACGCGTAATTGGACCAATGTCAGAAAAGACAATTGGGTAAATCAGTAGGTCTTACCTATCTCAGAGATGTGGTTCTTAGATCTGTTGCTCAGCTGTGCTTTCATACCAGACTAATTCCGCAACACCGCTCATCTAAAGCGGGATGGAAAGAGAGATGAGACAGTAATTTACAGACTCACAAGAACCAGACCCAGTTCTGCTGTAGACGAACAATGCGTCCTTTCTCCATCCACACGGAGGGGGCACCTCATCATTTCTGCTTCAATGCTGCTGAAATGTTAATTCACTGTCGGGTGTAAAGGCTCGCTCTGACCACTCACATTACATGCTTTTCATGAGTCATATCATTTATACATATTCAGTTGTATAATGTCCCGTTGTTATACAAATAAAGAAGGGTGATATTCTTTACCTGTTCAGCGCAGTGTCTTCCAGTGCAACTCCGGGTCTGTCGGACAGAGAGGCTCCGCAGCCTGCATTTACCGTAATGGTTGCAGTAGTCACACCTTTAGATTATTACAGTGCTCTAGTAATTACGGTGTTGTGGCTCACCCGTCTGCTAGATTACCTCAGCAGCAGAATTATTAACAATTGTGTACACTCATTTTAACGTGATTTAAGAGTCATTGCGAAAGCAGAGCATCACTCATTTTAGTCAGTTTAGTTTAGCTATGTTAGAGCTGTCTTTAGTCAGCATCCTCTGAAAAACAGATGCGCAAAATTATTTTTAAAAATTACTGGCTGGTCCTGTTTATAATTTTATATTCAACATAGAATTATTTAAGTTTTTGATTCTATAAATTATTGATATTATAATTGCAATTATAATGTCAATTTAACAGAACTGCTATTAGGCTATATTCATATTTTGTCAGTCACATTACCTGCTCCACCCCGGGGTTACACCAAATATCTATGGTAAAAACTGTATCTGTAGCATTGTCTCCCCTAAAATCTTTTGTTACAGAGGTGGCTTGGTCTGGGGGTGTATTTTCAGCGGCACAGAGGATCATAGCAATATTATAGGAATATTTCAGGAATACTACCAGCAACAGTGTGTCTCTAGGATCCTCTCGCTCTTCTGCGACTACACATTGCTACTTGTCACTTTGATCATGAAGGTGACCCTACTCTATAGAGTATGTTACAATACAGTATAGACTGGAGTATGTAGCTATAGTATAGAGTTTAGAGAATATTATAGATCCGAGACGAAAACTGACAGAAGGGCGGAACTGAGAGAAAAAGTCATGATTACAAATCTGTCTGCTACTTCAGCACTATGGACAGCGCCCTGGATTTATCAATACACAGCACAGTTAGGCTACTGATATTTCAGAGCCATGATAGGGGCCATAGATTCTACTTGCACAAACCTCAATCAGATAAAGGATCAATGAGTCAGGCAGGCTAGACTAACATATTCAGTTAAACAACCCCTCTGCCCCTGCACTCTCTCCACTACTGGGAGGGGAGAGGGGGGAGGCAGGTTTACAAGGGGGATGCATTTTAGTCATTTTTCTAACAAGGGGGATGGCATCCCCCCTCAAATCGCTTACTGCGGTTAGCTTTAGTGTTGGACTAGCTAATAGTTACTAAAAATAATATTGGTAGACCACCAAAAGATCATAGAAATAAAGTAGTATTATTTTACTGCATTTACATTTTTGGGGGGGTTTGCATTACATCAAAGATTCCATGTTACAACCATTTTTAAATGGATGCAGCCTTGGCCCAGAGGAGAGGTCATCAGGTGGTATCCAGCCTTCACAGAGTGTTTTGACACTTATCCACAACACTCTCCAGTTGGCGGGTTGGCAGTGGTGGCCAAGTCACTGCCCCTCTCCTCCAGGCTTCCAGCTAGTGTCCTCCCTCTTGTGCCAGAGCCAACAGAAGGCTCTTTACACTGCTTCCCCAGCCTTCAGGCAGCTGTTTTTCTCTCGTGGCCCCTCACTCCTACTTTTGTCAGCAGATTCCATACAGATTGGGCTGGGAAACCACATCCCACCTCCACTGTGAACAGACATGTTGTCCACCCTTTTTTCCAGGACCAGTTGTTGGTACTTGGTCTTCTTTCTCTCTGCCTCTTCTTCACAGCCCTCTTCCCACAGAACTGTTAGTTCAACCATGATACTTATGATTATTTATGATTTATTATTTTCATAAGATGTGAGAGCTGATATTACTTAACACTTTTAAGTTTTAGAGGAGCCTCGAATCTGCTAACAATGCTTTATCCATAGCCATAATTTTCATTTTCCTGGCGGTCCCAAGGCTGTTCCTGTATGGTGAGTATGGTACACATTTAGCCAAATTATATGTCTAATTAATAATACTAGGAGTACCTGCTCCTCCACCTTGCTGGGTAGGTGTAATGTTGCCACTCACAGGGCCCTGATTTCGTGCATGCTGGCTTGGGATGCCAACTGGTGGCATGGACAAAAGTTTCAGTTTCATCTCCTTGAAAACATTAACAGCATATATAAATCTCCCAGGTATGGACAATCCACAAACCTTGCGATATACATATAATGTTGCTAAAGAGCACCCCCTGGAGTGTAACAGTAGTAACAACTAAGTAGACCAATACAGTATAACAACATAGCTCTTCATTGTTGTATCCATAATGTACACAGATTTGTTTATTGACAACTAATTTAAAGAAATACAGTGCTAATGCCCAATAATCAAACACTACGTCACACTACTTAAGTTGATCTAAATTAAATTAAACATTGATTGAGTGATTCTGTTTTAATGCTAACTAAAGCTGGCTCCAAAAGAGCAATATGGCCCCCATGTGGCCACCAGAGGTGCTCATTTTGCCTGCCAGCCATCGAGATCAGACAGATATGGAGAATCAAACAGATGTGGCTTTAAGGTGGACCCCATACTGAAGAGGTGAGACTGCTGGCTCTCGCTCCTGTTGCTTTCTGTTCATTGAGAGATGTGAGGGCCTCTATTTCTCACAGCACCTGAGGAGAGAGGCAACTGTCCATTGGGGAAGTGACCTTGATTGTTCACAGCCTCTCGTAAAAGAGTTGTACAGAAGAAGGGGAAAGAGTGCACCTTTTCGTATAATGCTGGTTTGTAGTCACTTACTTTTACTAGTGACACAAAACTACCATTTTTGTTGCATAATTATGCAATGCAATATTCAATGAACCATTGAAAAGCAACCAAATTATGATTTTACACAGTGGACATTTGAAGTACAGAAAATTGAAGTGAAGAATCCCCTGTATGGAATAAGATAATTACAATCTGTAAATTAATTTCACGTGATTGAGTTTCTAATTCTGAGCAGCCAGTCTCCCAATCCTTGGTATAAAGCAACTGACACACATACATGTAGATGAAAGGAATGACCTTGACCACCATCTGCCCATACAGCCTTCTGGTAGCTGTGAAGGATATTACAAGAAGAGGTTATGCATATGGGATCAAGGAATGAGCTGTTTCGCAGGGACCAAGACCTTAAAAAGCAGTGACCTCCATAAGTGTTAATCATCTAAATCACTGAAATGACCTCACATTAGTTTGTCCTTCCACTATTAGCTTGTATCAGTGATATTCCATTAGGTTGACTTGGCTGAAGTTGCAGACATATTTCATGTGACTAAAATAAAAACCATAGAGCTTCTGATCGATGAAATGTTTCACTTCTGTGTCTGTTTTAGACTTGTTACATGTCTAAAGGCACACAGAGTAAAAATAGAACAAACTGTTATGATTTAATACTATAATTCTGATATTTTCTCTCCTTCATTCTTACATTTACTCTTAAAGTTGAAATCCTCAACTTTCCACTGTGATCCTATGTGGGGCGGGCAGAGAGCCCTGTATTACCTCCTGATACATATGCTATCTAAAGATCCCACCCTCTTCATGTGGAGGTCTCAACTAAGCAGTAGGAGTAGCTAGTGATGCAGAAAGGATATGATCCCTCATATGTACTGGCTTCCCACCAGGGAACATTAACACAACTGTCAATGTTATACTCAGGTACAATAACACTCAGGGGGTACCTGAAAACGGTGGGAGAGTGTTCTGCCACAGTGTTAGCATTTGAATCAGCCATCGGAAAACTCTAGAAAAATTTGCTGCCTGGCAAAGTATGACACCCACCACTTTGTTTAGTAATGTTTATGTTTACTTTCCTTTATTCATAAAAAAATATATACCAAAATGACAGCATCAACATACAAAACAAACAAACTAACAAACAAAAAACATGAAATCACAAAGCACATGTAAATCAAGTAAACATCACACAAAGATGTGTGTGTGTTCTGAAGTCTTTCTATACAGACTTTATAAGACAACTGTGAAAATAAATAGCATGTGACAACTACAAACAGTATATAAACCTGAGGCTACCATGGAGTTGTGCTGGTACATATACCTTTCCTTATATTTCTTCTTCACATACAGAACCTCTTGTATATTAAAACCTGAAAGTGTAGCGGGAGCTAAAGTAGTGAGTTAAAACCATTTCTTACTAGGTTACAATGCTCACAATATAAATACTACTATATAATATACAATAACATCAAATCACTATACTCATGGAATGTACTAAGCATCCCAATTAAGGTTCCCAGGGCACATTTCTTCCTCAGGGCCCCAAATGTGAGGAGATCTGGAAAAGAAATAACACAATTAAAAATTGAATGAGAAATATAACATATCAAAGTCACAACGTAACTGTCAAAAACACTCAATGTTTGACTGAGACCTTATTACTGTCTGTATGAACAAATAATTTGTGTAATTCCATCCACTCTTCCTTACTGAGTTAACTTCTTAAATTGCTCTGACAGAATGAATGAATTATGCCTTTGTTAATGACTGCATTAATCAATCAATGAACATTTGTATGCAGTGAAAAATGAGAGCATTAACAAATTGCTAAATATTTTCTGCTACAAAATGACTTATTAAATTGACTTATGGTTTGAAGGAACACAGGACTAAAGCACTTTGAATTACTTGTTACAAGATAAATAAATGATTTACAAAAACTTTCCAAATGAATGAACAAAGAATTTTTTTACACCAATTCTGCAAGAAGTTCTGACACACGATCTAGTGCTACAGCATTTACTGTATGCTGTAGCACTAGAACAAATTCATGGTATTTCACCACTTGCTTACATGTAAAAAGTAAGGCACTGCTCACTCAGCGGCCGATGGGTGTAATGGGTCTGTTTTCACCACTAGAGGGCAGTGTAGCACCAGGTTATCAGAGAGCAGGGCTTCTTCCTCGTCATCCAAAGGAAACATTCGTGGCCCCCAGGGTGTCTGAGGCTGCCAGAAGATTGAGAGGACATATAATTCAATTGAACAAATTTGTACATGTTATCCACATCTGTAAATTAGATATATATCACAACAAAGCTGAGTATGTATGTATGATTTTCTATAGACACAGGGGTGAAAATATAACATATCAGTAAATTAATTATGTACTGACCCTAATGTTTGCTTAACACTTCATAAGCTACACACAGAATGTGCAACTCGTATCAAATTGTGAAATTATGTCCATAACCCTGATAACTGCTATTCCCACATGAGGCTTTCTATTGAATTTAGACTTTGAAGGCTTTATCATAGGTGTTCATGTCTCTGATGCCTGTTTGCTAAATCAAACGTTTAATCAGGGTTTGTATGGGTGCTGGAGAGCAAAGCAGTAACATAGGCGATATCTGTGGTGTGGAGAAGGTTGATTAGGACAATCTGGTTTTATAGTGATGTATTCCTTCTCCAATCAAAGTGAAGTGGTACTGAGCACTGCAATCAGTGCATCATCAGCTGGAGCAAATCATCTGTGTGTGCTCTCAAAGATCCATCTAGGCTTTAATAAAGCCAACTCACACAATATAATATATATATTGTCCCTGTTCTGGAGCTCAAACAATAAACACAGCCATATCTTTGACAGAAATGGCGCAGGAAATATCCTTCAAGCAAAGACTGGGTTTTGAAGAGAAAAATGATTATCTATAGGCAATGTACTTCTTAAGTCTTATCTTAATAGGGACTGGGGCATGTCATCTTTTTAGTCAGCTTATTTCTCTTTCTTGGCCTTTTTATCATTTTGATGTCACAACAATATTTGTGACCCTTGACCTGTTATTGTTTGATTTTTATGGTGGCCATCCAGGAGAAGTGCAGTCGTATTTGTTGTATTTGGATTACACAAAATGATCCCTAATTTTCTCCTTTTGTCACTTTGATGAATTTTTTTTTTCATCTTCTGAAACTGACTGCTTCTCTTTTGGATGTACCACTCTTAGGAAACAAAAGGGGGGAAAAGTCTCCAGTACAAAACCCATTTAACAAACCACCAGTTGGCATTAATGAGAAAACATTGACCCAAGTAAATCAAGCAGCCAAAATCATCTTTCTGAAGGTTGAGGTTGAACCTGACTGCTTTTTGCATTTTATTAATCAATTATGTGCATGAAAATTACCATTTGCCCACTATGTTGAAAACAGAAGGGAAACACTGCTGTCATCATAACATGACAGCCGTTAGAAAATTACTGTGTATGACTCAGCGTGAGCAAGTTTGTTTGGGGGATTTGGGGTTTCAGCTGTGCTGCTTTTGATCTTACCAGCCACTCCTCTAAGCTTGGCAGTTCATCAGTATCCAGCTGAGCACAACTCCACTCCACAGAGCTTTCCTCTCCTGATGTGCACATCCCACCCCCACTGCCTGACAACCTGCTGCCAGATCTGGAGTGAAAAAATAAGCATACCCCATGAAACTCCACCAAAACATTCCACTTTCACACGAGCTATATTTACATGCAGAGAACAAACCAAAGTCTGCAGCAGTTGCATTGCAAAGTCAGCACAGACAGTCTTTGTGAGTTTAGGTTTTAATCCAATTGTCTTTGTTATCATCTTATGATAAAAGCATGGAATATGTCACTATCGGACATTTCTGATATTTGAGAAAGACAGTTCATTCTAAAAAATCCACCTGACCTGGCAGGATGCATTTTGGTGTTACATGATGTATGTAACAGTATTCAAATGTAACCACCTTGTAGGACGCCTGCAGCATTTTCTCTTTCCCCAAGATGACCAGCACAATTTTTCTCTCTGCTCTAATGCCAAGTGTCTCTGGGCAAAGACTTCATCATTGAGGACCTCCACCTGAAACACACACACACACAAAGATGGATAAAGATATTTTCTTCACAAATCACAATAAACTGCTAAAAAAGGATGAGACACTACCTGCCCCTCCTCATTGTCGCCTTCCTTCTCTGCCTCCTTCTTTATCAGAGACTGGGTGTCAACTACCCGCCAACTGCGAAGAAAGACAGACTTTTTGAGGTGACAGACAATGATGATGGACAGTGTGCCCAACCCATTTATATTTCAATTCTAAAAAGAGTAAAAACAACTTAACAGCACTAAAATTACATATTAGACTTGCATTAAACAGCATGAAAACTGTGAAAATTAATTTCAAGACAAAATAAATGAAGCACCATTATTTAAAGTTAGATTTTAAATAACCACATACAGTCATAAATACATTTATAAACTTGGGGACAATGAAAACCCATTGGCCATTAGTTTCATTTTAGGGACAGTGTTATTTCATACCTGGGTGTGAGGATGTCTTTGTACTGCAGCTTCTCCACCTTAGCCGTTGACATGGGGATGACAATGTTGTTGATATTGTACACACTCTCTCCCTGACGTTTGCGCACAAAGCCCTGAGAGGAAGCATGGCCATGTTGAATTAAGAGCAACTTGACAGTTCACACCAGTGATTCAGAAGTGTTCACCCATTCAAACTGATTCTGCATCATTAGGTTGCCATGATGAAGGTTTTCATATTTAACACATATATGCAGGCCAAATGATGCATTTGAATTTGTGTTGTACAGAAATCTAAACATTACAATGTGGATTATTAATTAATAATAACGCAGGTCACCATGGTTTGTTTGAATATCATTCCATACATTTCTCCTCAGCCCATCACCAAACCCTGAGATCCCAAGTAACATTTATAATAAATTAGAAGTAAGGTGAGCATTATTTTTAAATTAGAAGTCTCCGTCTACCACTGTAATCTATAACTGATTTATTTTTGGGCTAAAATATGTACAGCTGTACAGTCCTGATGATAACATTAAAACATCACCACTTGCCTCTGATGTTGTCCTTCAGCCCATATGTCATTTATGTAACAAAACAAATACACAAAGTCAATAGTCATGTCTGATGCAGAAATCTGATGCTAAAAATGTATATGTAATCACCCCGATTACATACTTCAATTCATATAAATAGTTTTATGGCATTTGGAGGTCTCGGAGTCTTAGACCTTGAGAATCTTTACATATTGAAAGTGAGAGTGAGGACTTGATTTTAGGGTGAAGGTTAGAATTAGGTTTAGGGTGAGGGAGGGGGTTTGGTATTATGTCAATGAGGGTCCTCACAAGTATAAAAGCGTGTGTTACCTGTGAGGCTTGCTTGCGTGAAACCTGTATGTAGCTCTCCTCTGGGACTTCATCGGAACTTTCGTCTGGGTCACAGAGCTGGTACAGTACATCTGCCTCATCTAAGTATAACACGCACACATACACACACACACACGTCAAACTGGCATTTAGCTGTAACAAACACTACATTATGAACAAGACCTAAAAATTGAAAGGTATTCATTTATTTGGCTAGTACAATACTAATATCCAACTAAAAATCTGATGACATGAAGTAGGTGCTGAACAATGTTTCACTGATTATATACTACTTTTATGTAATAATTATCTGTGTTGCTTTGCTGTACAGTGTTGATGCTTTCACATATATCGTTTAAACTGACATCTTCTGTCAACAATGCGTGTGACATGTGACTTCACTTTACTTTAGTGACACTAACTCTCAACTTTAACCCTGATTTCCTTTAAACCAGAAGTCAACTTAGCCCTGATCCCACCGATAACTTGAACCCCTGCCATAATTCTTCATTCAAATTAATTTTTAAAAAAATTTCAAGTGACTGATCAATTATTCATTTGGTGTACAATGAATGAAAGCTCTAAATCTGTCATTTTACCATTAACGATTTCAACACCGTTTACTGCTGTGTTGTAACCCTTCACAAAAGTAGTGGCACAAAGTGGGTTAAAGGGTGAAGCCACTAAATGGTTCCCACACATTTCCCATGTTACTACTGGGAGGTTGACAATTTTTGCGTTTTATTTTTGATAAATCCATGCAAAATCAAGATGACAGTTTACTGTACAGAGCGAATAAAGGGCAACATATACCGTATACACACACCTTCTATCAGCCCGTGGATGTGTCTTCTCTTTCTTTTCCTCTTATTGGTTCTCCTGTGTTGACTCTGAGCAGAGCCCGCCAATCTGATAGGTGACAGACCCATAACTCTGCTTCTATGATGCCTTGCATGCTGCTTGTGTTTGTGACCTATAACGATACACAAAGTCAATTAATGCACCAGAGGAATTTCCTTTTTGTCCAATCTACCATTCAGTTCCTCAGAGATTTTACGCTTTGGTTAACGTGTACAAAAGCTAATCCTTAACCATTAGTCCTACGACTTGAGCAGGTGACTGCTTCTCAGATTTCTGATCCCTACTCCCATCATACTGTACCAACTGCTTTACTTACAGTAATCATGGCACTATCAACTTGCTAGCCTAAGATTCCTGGCCATGTTGGGAAATATATTAAGTACATTTACTCTTTTGGTTGTATTTTGGACATTTTTTACACTTTTATGTCTCTGGGTAAAATGCTATGTTTTGTATTGTTTAAGTCACTGTTGCTGATTAACACTAAAAGTGTGCGTTTCCTTTTACCTCAGGTATGTTGATTGTTAACTGATGACCCCTCCTCCTTGTGAGAGACGATAGGTTCTGTGTGTATCTGGCATGTCTCATGCTCTGCTCTGACAAAGGTCTTTGTGACCAAAAGCTTAGATAATACATTTGGTGCAAAGGAGATAAGTGTGCAGATGTTTTCAACTTTTTTCAAGGGGGCCGAAATATAACAAAGGGATCTGCCAGTTACAGTTACTACTTGGGAGTTGGATATACTGAGAAAACTGGCAAAAGCATGCAATTCATGATTGAACACAACAAATGACTTGGAAAGAAAATAAAGAATCCTGCACACTGTCCATCACCTGTACTCATTTTATTGACAACCTTTCAGTCTTCAGAACTTCATCGGGCAAGGTTCATATAGATTGATGAAGGGGGGGGTCAAAACCCTGTCACGAAGACGTCATGTTGTGCAAGAACATGCAATGTAAGAGTGGAGGTCAAACTTACACTGGTACACCTAGTATCGCAAGCAATACTGTTTTATCTTTTCTTTTTTTTTGTGTAACTAGAAACTAAAAATAACTGCTGAAATTACCTATTTTGAAAATATTTTCACCTTTCTGAGGCTTTAAATTGACAATTTATCATTTTTTTCACCTTGCAGCAATATCAGTCAGCTGCCAGTTTCAGATAGTATTCCAACAAATTTTAATAGGTAAGAGGAAGCAGGAAAAGATAAGGATGGACTGATGCCTGGAATCCACTAATACAAAACATCATTTGAGTTGTAGTGGCTGTACGAACAGCTAAAATAGTTAACAATTAATTCAGTTACGTCATTGAAGTCATTATTCTCCATGTCATTTGTTCATATTTCCATCTCTTTCATGCTTAGACTGTTTACATAATATCATTCTATTTTAGCTATATTCAGCTGTGATAAGAGATTTGTTGCCATGTGCCAGGCTATTATTCTGGGTGACGTTTGCTTGACTTGGCTGTCTTCTTCTGTTATCGAAAATGAGAGCAAGATTAGTTGAGCGGACAAAAAAAAAACCACAGAGCGGTCCATCAATTTCCAATCTGCCTGCTTTTTGTCTCCTCCGCTCCTCCTCTCTACTTTATCATTTCTTATTTCTTCTTATGCGTCATCTTTGTGTTTATAACAAAAAGTTTTAATGCCCACATAAAACATAGTGTTTAGTCAACCTTCCCTGGATAAACAGGGAACATTCAAAAATCTATAATCAATGGTTGTTATGGATCATCGGGCTACATTGTGGAAACCATGAAACCAAAGCTGCCACAGACATATAAGTGCAGACGTAAATGATTAACAAATCATTAGTTGAGACTAATATACAAAGACACATATTGACATTGGTGAAATGCCAAATGATTTCATTTCCATCTACTGCTCGGTTGGAAGCCACATAGAGACCCAGTGGGATGTCTGACATGCAGGCAAGCAATTATGATGGTCCACAGGGAGATAATAAGCAGACACAGCGGTCGACTGTGAAGCAGCAATTTATTCATTGATGTTGCTTTGTTATACTGACTATAAGCAAATGGAAGAATTTTCTAAACAAGATGATTTTTTTTTTGATTTTTTTTTTTAAATGTGTTAACAATTACTTCGAATGGAAAAATGATCACCAATAAATCAAGTACAAATGCATCACATTATTCAATGCTATGTGGTAAGAAATAGGACCAAATGATACCAACTACCAAGAATGTAGCTAATTCTGGTGCACAGCATTGACATTAGATTGACTTCAGAGCAGAATCCACTTGAGTTCAGTCACAGCAAAGCAAAGTGGCTAAAAAGCCAGTTAGGTTCCCGTCTGTTAGATGACTAATTACCACAAAAGATGTGCATTTTTTTAAATAGCACCTTTGTCTTCCCGTCATCTTACTCATCACTTGACTGTGACATCAACACAGTGGGTCATGCTTTGGGCTTGCTCACAAGCAGCACTTAAACATATTGGTTCAGTAATTGCTACATGACAGAACATAATGTAAGAGAGGAGAGCACCGTAGAACAGGAAAGGGTATGTAATCAATGCTGGTATATGGGGGGACTTACTGTTGTGCAGTGGTGTGGAGCTGCGTCTGTTGTAGTGTGCTGGACTGGATGGCTGGGCATTGATAATCAAAGGCTTTTGGGACCATTCTTCTCTAGCCAGGGCTCTCTGTAAGTGGTGGGAAAGAGGATTGTCTGAAAAGAGATTACACAATGTTTAATATTAGGTTACAAAAGCACACTTTTAGCAAACAATAATAATCCATTATTCAGTACATCTCTAAATGTTAGCGTGGAATTAAGGGCAGTATACACCGGCAGCATAAAAACACCACCGTCCATTGTTTTCTCTGTAAACCCCACACATGATGTCATCTGGACACACGTCAAAACATGACAACAACTGTTCTATTTCCCAGAATTGATGTGAATCAACACTCCAGCAATTTTATCACTATCAATCCCTGATCTAGCACATCCTGGCGACTGCTACTACTAGGTGGCACATTTGGCACGTCCTACAGGCGTCAATTGACAATTGATTCAACGTCGCCAGAGTAGGTCTACCCTGTCAAATAGGAAGCCAATAAATTACTCTTGTTCAGACAACAGTGGATAAATCAACATTACAAATGTCTTTCAAAAGAAAAAAAGGCACACACATTTTCAATTACACTAGCTATGTTAATGTTTCCCCTACCAAATGAAAGGGTGAACACAGAGTGAGGTCTGGAGCTGGGATTCCTGGAGGGCAGGGCCCTGTTGGAGCTGCAGTCAGGATCAGAGCACAGGACCACAGGATCACAAGAGGAACAACAAGAACAGGAAGATGATGAGAAAGAAGAGAAGGTAGAAGTGGATTTCCCCAAGTCCTGAAGCACAAGGAAGAGGGAACGAGAGAGAAAGAAAATTACTTACATTGCATGATACTTAATAGTCAATAGAGCATAATTAACATATGTATAAGTCAACAAAACACAGAAAACACTTAAGTCTGTGTCCTAACTTAAGTGTTTTCTGTGTTTTTTTGATGTATGAAACATAAGGCTTTAAGGATGCTGCTCTCCATTAATCCAAACTGACTAAAGCAATTAAGTTGTTAAAGGTTTTCTTTGCCATTGTTCATATTATGGCACTGGGGCATCCAGTGGTATGTTGACATTTCAAAATGTTGAATTTGTACATGAGAAGTTAAACTTTTACTTGGTTCACAGGATTTTATATGAGCTAAAGAAGAACTAGTTTAGAGATTAGGGAATTAGACTCACACCTCATGTTTCTATAAGTGTGATTGATTTCTGATGTATTGTGTACCATTGATTCAAAGTCCTATTGGATTATCTCAGTCTCAATGACATAGGGATAAGGAACAGGATCAAACTGATTGTTTGAAATGTGGAACAAAATCTAACACAAAAAAGAACATTAAAATTCCACACAGACATAATGTCCTAAAGTTATAGTGAAAACCTTTGTGAATAATAGGTCAATTAGACCAATATTAGCATTCAGCTTGAGTCATGTTTCTGGCCTCCCTGCAAGTGTAAATCCAATTTTCAACCTCTATTTAACTCTGTGTTGGTTTCCACCATCTCCTGAGAAAAATAACCAGCTCTATAGCCACCAAATGCTCCATTATGTTCACCAGCTAGTCGCTACCTCTGCCTGTCACAACGTAATGTCCCATAAGGTAGCGCACAGTTTGTCAATCAGAGTTTTTTCTCTGAACACAGCTGCCTGATTCAGCCGAAATCAACGTTGATGAGAGCTGTGAGACTGAATAGTAAAATTTGTGAGCCAAAAGAAAGCAATACAAAGAGCTGAGGGGGACTGCAGAGTTGATAATTGAGCATGTGTTTATCACAGCAAAGACTCTTTCATGGTGTAACCCCAAGAGGCCACATAGAAATATAGATTAGTGCGGCTTTAAATGAAGATATCATAAAAATAAATGGGACTTTGGCTGGTGGTAGCCTTAGAGACACTAGTTTAATACCTCAACTACTCTACTGTCCATGATATTAAAGTTGATGAGTAGAATCATATTAGAGAGATGCAAGTCACTATTATTTTAGTGGTTTTAAGTAGAGTTACTGCTGAAATGACACTGTCTGGCAGCACAATAGTACAAGCCTGTGATCTAGTGATATAGAAAAGTGAATATAATGCTTCTTGAATAGTTGATTGTGCAGCTTGTTGCTCTTCTTAATGTAAATCAAGGATGCATGTTAATAGAAGGCTTCGATTAAAAAGTGCAGCAGCCATTCTGAACAACATGAAATTTAATTCAACACAATGACAACGAACAACTCAATGTTTACATATTATGTTTACATATTTACTGTATATCATTTTTCATTGACAGTGTTTGAATGCGTATAACTGAAATGGTGTGAAGCTAAGCGAGGCATTACCAACAACTTCACACACACCACTGCCACTACCCCCTGATATTTTTGGCAGTAAGCGCATTGCACTATGCTACGTTGGCTAAATAAAGGCTACAGCTTTTACACGATCACATGCATTTGTGTTTATTTGAAGTAAATCCAAGAGATATTACTGTTTAATTAAAGGCAGGTGCCTGGCTTTAAACATTAATTCCTTTTTAATTTGGGGAACTATTTTAGTGATATGGCATTCCACCACTGAAGAACCTTTTGAGCACTATCACAGCTTACACATTTTGCCTGACTGCTTTGAACCTGTATTTGACACGAATAAAGAATTCATGAAATACATTAATAATTTTCGGTCTTTATTATAAAAGCTCAAATGGGTTTACACTCAGGATGTATAAGTAGTGTGTTTTGAATGAGTAGATTTAGGCAATGACACAGTATTAAGGTGTAATAGCAATAGTGTCGTTTTCATTTCTCTCATGTATCCACTCCACCTCAGAGCAGAGAGGGAGAGAAAGATTGCATTAGCACATTTACAGATGAATGTCAAGAACGTGCATGTGTGTTGTCACAGCTGTGTATGCAAAAGGTCACAAGGACTAAAGAGAGACTTAAGACTAAAGAGACTGCATGTAGCCTACCTGTGGACTGGTAGGGGTGTCGGTGTTGAAAGTGAAGAGTTTGGGCTTGTGGTAGGTGACCAGGGGTCGGGTCCGAGCGCACACGCATGACGAATCAGCTTTGAAACGTTGTTGCCTCCTGGAACCCAATCTCCTCGGCATGAAAACCTTGTCTCCTCTCTGACCACTGCAGGGACAAGATCAGATGAGGCCATGGAAATATCAGGTATATGATTAATGCTACGATCAAAATGCTTTTCAAGGTCTCTTAGACTTGGTCACAAATAACAACAAAAAACAAACAATACCTACGTATAACCCTTTGTTACATCCATACACAAGCAGAATGTCTTGTATTTGTTATGTGGCTTTTATCTTCACAACCAGACAGGGAGACTTAAAAAGGCAGAAGAAAGGAAAGACATGAAGGGATGATTCAAATCAGGCCAGATGGAGGGGACCAACCAAACTGTTTCACTGTGTTACATTCCAAACAGGGAGCATGCTTTCAACCTTGATAACTCAGCTGATTGCCTCAGCCTAAAAGTGATAATGAACAAACCTCTATCAGTACAAGTTTCTATTTTTTTTAGTTTAAGTTTAATATCCCCATGACTATTTCAGCTGACCATAGAAATTATCCACATGGACCAGTTATTGGAAAATTGACTAGCCCCCATGTTAGCATTTGCCTCTGAACTACAATGTTTGTGAACCCATCCTTTCACTGCAATTACAGATTATTGTAATGTAGATGTTACACACTCTCACTGACCCATGCTCAGATAGCTTCAGCATTAGGTTAGTGTGTGTGTGTGTGTGTGTGTGTGTGTGAGTTTTCTCTACCTTGTGAAGGCTCTCTTGCCTTTCCAGGTCTGTGCTTGTTTTGATGGCGGTGAAAAATTGAGAGGAGGCATCAGGCTGTTGACGATCTGGCTGAGCTGAGCGCTCTGCAATGAAGAACATTGCCCTTATAATGCATTTCATAAATGACAAATTAACACTTAAGTGTGAGATGCAATCCACCCTTTTAAAAGCAGTGAGTAAACAGGCACTTGAAGGACATTCTGCTTTCTTTTCTTTAAATCTACTGGACACAACCTATTTTGAATTCCTAAGAAAGAGGTGAGTACAGACACTAGCAGGTGAGGGTCTCACAGAACTGATCTCTTTACCAAGTAGGGGTTGACCAGTGACACTTGCTAGATCAACACTGGTGCTTTCAAAAACCCTCCTCAGAGACCATGGCTAACAAAATAACCAAATTAACGACTGAACTAAAAGTCTCTGTCCATATTAACATGAATAGAGACTCCCCTTGAGGTTTCGGTTATCTCCAGAGACTGTCATAAATCTGCAGTGTATTCCTTAGTTGACTTAACATTGGTATGCCTCCTATTTCAGCTAAGTCTCTATTAATGTCAATTAAGTAGTCTAACCGTCATGTAAACTAGATAGTGTTGCTCAGCATAAGTTTCCCTTAAGGACGGTCTAAATTATCTGTGCGATATGAAATGACTGAATTAACAGAATCTAATTTTGTTACATTTCTCATCATGTGACAACACTGCCATCTACTGATTGGGATAGCGAAGTCTTTTAACACTTAAGAATATGTGTTGTTTTATGGACTGCATTTATTTCTAATGTAACCCTACAGCTGCTTTTAACATTTATATGTACTATAGTATTAGACATTTATAGTTGTGATAGTTCAAATTAAAATGTTTTTCTTAATAGTTTTATACAATACACTGCTGCATACAATTTTATCATCATGCATTTGACCATGGTGATGTTTGACATATGTGATTTTTGCATGTAAAACTTGAATTAATTCACTGGTTTCAGAAATTATGAGCTGCCATCTTAAGTCAGACATCTTAGGACAGCCTCCAAACTTAGAACAAAGGAATTAACTATTCATTAGGAGTTCCGGCACAAAACACTTTATCCATGCCCCAAAACTCTGTGAACTGATAAAAAGAGAAGCCTGACTGACTTTGGCAGGGCTGGTTCCTCAAATCCTCATCATGAGCTCTATTTTTTCTTAGATGTCTCTTTTACTTCCTTTGTTCTTCAACTTAAAAGTATCTGCACATTTTAACGTTTAACTGAAACAAGTTTCAGTTTATTTTTTTCTTTTTCTTTTCTAACATTAAGTTCCGTGTTTCTACATGTAAGTTAGTATTTTATTCTGATTGCCTCGGAAAAACTCTGCCAGGAACTCTGCCTTTGGCTCTGAACAAGGCCAAGAGACTGCTGGTAGGCCCTGCTGTTGGGCCCTCACCCACTCAGCGAACCAGACTGCATCCACTGGGTCACTTAGGAGCTTATCCGACAGCGAAGACTCTTTCAAGACGTAACCTTGAAGCAAGATCAGCTGAACTTCGCTGGACTCAACACTGCAGTGGCCCAGAGACACCTTCACGGCAGCCCAGCAGCTAACAGGCCTGTATCCCATGAAGTAGGCCACGCCAGTGAGCCCTGCTGAGACGACCTCATCCCTACGGCGACAATCTTCAACACAGGAGGCATAACCCACTGCTTTGTGATAAGATTTGATGTTGAATCAAGATAAGTAAAACATCTCTTAGAGAAGTTTATTTTTCTAGCATCCCTCCATTTTGTTATAACTTTAAGTCACATATTTCACTTCACGATGGCCCACTGAGTTAAGGTTCATATTGTCATTTAAAGATCTTTTCTTCCTTTGTTGTATTATTTTCTTTATCATGTATTATTCATACATTTAACTATTAATAAATGTCTGTTATCAGCAAGAAATTGTTTGTGTTCTTTGGGAGAAGACGACAGCGGGCAATGTTATTGAAAAGAGCTCAAATGTTAGATTAAGACTAATTAAGATGTTCTCCCTTCATTCTCCATCCAATGAAAGACTGAGTCACCAAACAACAGTGAAGTGTTTAGCCCCTTTATTCTCCTTGATATTGTTTATGAACTGGCCATGAATATGGTGGTTAAACATCCAATAAACATTTTTTACACTTTTCCTGGCTCCAGACAAACTCACCTACGCCAAGATAATTGAAGATGCACAGCAGAGGGGGGGGGGGGGGGGGGGGGGGGGGGGGGGGGGGGGGGGGGGTGTTACTGCACATCAGCTGTGCTTGTTACTCATTTTGGCACAACATTGCACTTGAGCATCTGCTTTCTCAGACCACTTCTCCATGCAAATACCCCAACTCAAATATGGTTTGAGTTGGAGGAGGCGTTCACACACACACCAAGTGAAATCTTGTTTAATCTTCTCAAGTAACTGTTGTGTATCTAACATTATGGATAGATAACCTCCTGTGACTTTTCTACATGCCAGACTGATAAGCTTTTCTTCTTCGCTCCGCAAAGGCCAACGAGTTAGAAAAGGATGTTCTGACATTAGTGAATAGTGTGTACCTCCTCTTACCTGTCTCTCTATGTTGTGCAGAAGGCGTGTGGGGCTGCAGGGTTCAGTGTCAGCATCTGGGGCCGTGCAGGATAACCCAGCCATTTCCCTCAGCAGGGCCTGCTGAATCTGCCTGTCTGTCAGTGGCTGGGAGTCTGCAAGCACCACACCGCCCTTACACACACACACACAGATAACACGGGTTGATCCTTCAACTTTCATACCATATTTTCATGGTTTCAGTTGTACAATCTGCTATGTATTGTACCTGGATTATTTTTAAATTATTAAAAATGACCACAGTGACCACAGAGAGTCTAATCTCTCAATACATATATTACATCTTCATATTTACAGTACTAGTCAAAAGTCTGGACACACTTGAAGTTGTGTCACCACTTTTGACTGGTACTGTATGTAGTAGTACTATCAGTCCATGAAAGTTGCTGTGAGTTTGTTGTTTGTAGCTACACTCTCTATATAACACTTCAACTAAAGTGCCACTCAAGACAGTAAAAGTTGGCTAACATTATCTTTACACAAGACTTACCTCATGTACCCAGACTTGACCACAAACCCTTAGTAAATGCCCTCTATGGCCGCCACTTGGTGCATTATGTCAAGTGCCCCTTTTTTGAGGTGGATACAGATGACTTTTATCTTACCTTGGAAGAGCGGATGCGCTTGTGGAGCTCCACCAATTGCTGTATCCTCCCCTCTAGCTCAGCCAGACGAAGCTGCAACCAGCTCCATCTGCTGCCCAGCTCCGCTCTCTCTGCTAGCCACTTTCTCTCACAGCTGCTGTTGCTGCTGGCAGAAGGTACAGAGTGATGGATGCGAGAGGAGATGATTTAGGACCATGTAACAGTGCTGTAATATTTTATTATTTTTTTGGCAAAGGGTTTAGACCCTTTACAAGAAGAGAATTCCTAATCCTCGTGATGATTTGTAATTTAGTCAGAAATGTGGCAAAATTTGAAGATACTGAATAGGCAGGTTGAATGATTAACCACACCTGTCATCATAGAGGTTGTCCGCCTATTGGTGTGCAAACATCCGAGTAGGATCGAAACATTGTCATGATTACATTTGGCGGCTTGGGGTAAGTGTGCTGGCGTTACCTCCTTTCAAAGATATGAAATGCAGTCATAAAAACAGTATGATACACTGAAAGTGCACGACGTGGTAAGCATATTAGAATTATTAGCAGGAATATGTATGTCACAAGAAACACAAAAGGGGAGAGAGAAAGATTCTTTGGGATACAAAGAGAATGAGAGACAGACCAAACCATTTATCAATTCACACATTTGTTAAGCAGTACTGTCAATACACAGTACGTATGACCCATTTTTACACAGCCATGCTGCTGTGTGGCGTGTAAATTGTTTAGCATCCTAACAACATAGGCGAGGATGCTGAACCACAAACGCGTATCTAGGCCACAAAATACAACACCGTTGATTTGTGTGGTGTTTGTCTATACGTTTCCATGGTACTAGCCTGTTCAGTTAGCATTTCTCTTCTGTGTGTGTGTGTGGGAGAGGGGGGGCAGGGGCCAACAGGGCCATACAGTAGTTGCTATGGCAGTGATCTTGGACCTTGGCTAGGACAGAGAGGGACTCCCCCACTTCAAACACTCGGCAGCACAAGGAAAGGTTAGGCCAATCACAACAAAGACACACACACACACACACACATTAAGTGCTTAAAAATACCCTTTGGTATTGTAAAGAGGTTATGTTAATGTTTGCCTGTTAGGTGAAATATTTAAAATTGTTTATCTGCTTGTAATTTACAGCCTGTGAATGGTTAATGGTTAATGCCTCTCACTGAGTTTCACTCAACCTTGAGCTAATATCTGTTTATAAAGGAGTAGGCTCTCTCTGTCCTACAGGAACAATGACCAGACCTGGCTGCCCTGCAGCTCTCTCCAACTGTATAATGAGAAAATTCCAGGAATATTTGCCAAACAGTAGGCCAGTGAGGAAGAAAGGAAAAGACGGGAAAAGGAGAGGAGAAATCTAATCGCTGCCAATACCTACTGTTGAGGCAGTCCATAAACATTATAATATACTGTGTTTATCATGAAAGTACTGGCATTGCTGAAATAAATGTGGAGTGCAGAAACTCGCTGGATACCCTCCACAGTGAAAAAAGTATGAGTTTCCTCAGCCAAATCCTGGTTAAAGGCCAGCCTCAGTAAGTAGCTCTGGGTCTACAAATTCCCTTATTTGAACAGTGTTTCCTTGCAGAGGCATTAGAGGTTTTGGGTGTGTCCAGCAGTTAAACTTTCCAACACTTGGCCTCTTACAAATACTCTCATACAGTGAAATATATTTAAAATGACACACATACTGAAAATGAGCAACAGCTGGAGGTTCATTTTTTGCAATGACTGCTGCCAGTGCAGAAAATGAGCAATGTGGACATGTGGTTTCAAATTAAAGTCAAACCATGTCACTGCTTTACAAGTCAGACTTCGAATGTCAGAGGCTATTCCCACATTTTCTGAAGAAGGAAAAAGGCCATGTCCCTCTCTCCAGCAAAGAGATATCCTCTTCAAGGAGGACCCTGCCATAAAACCACCCTAGGGGAGGTTTACTGAGTGAGCACAGAGCATTGTTCCATACAAGACCACACACCAAGCCAAAAGGCAGTGCTTCCAAAATGACCAAAGCTGCCCAAAAAAAAAGAAGACACGCAAAACACTACACACACATAAAACCCTCTTTCTCATTCCTGTTTTTTGGTGTTAATACTGTAAACACGCCCTGATCAGGAAATCATGAGAGACAAACAGATGGGTCAAGTCTTCCTGAAGAAATAAACAGCACTGCAACTAACTTGAGTCCTGTAAAAAAGGTTTAATTGGACCGAAGCCAACGTCACTGTGAATACTGGTTAACAAAACTGTTTGGCTGACGCACCAGGACCAGGACGTGACCTGCGCTGCTCTAACACTGACGGCATACTGACGTCCCCACATTTGTTGACTAGAAAGTGTGTTTACCTCATTTACATCACGGCACTGAAAAGAATGAAACTGGCCATCTACACAGTCAGAAATGGCAGAACAAGAACTGTAGCCCAGCAGCCCGAATCTCTCCTTTCCAAATGATGACGCTGTGAACGGTGTCTGTTATATTTTTGAAACACTTTTTATTTCTAATTGTTAATTTGTTTCAAAATTAACCATTAGGACCAGGTATCTTTTTTTTCTCTGGGAATTCTGAGGTAAATATGAGTGAGAGCTTCACCTGCTGGTCGGTGTGCTTCTTAAACCCCAAACTGTTCAAGCTTGATAACATTGTTCTTGTTCTTTGAAACATTCCTGACATTGTCTATGACTACTGAAGTCTGCTTTTTAAACGGTTAATATGCTCCTTTCCAGGATGTCCTGGTTGGCGAGCAGTTTAAGACAGTTTCGGAGGTCCACAGTTCAACTCCCCCTCAGGACCTTTATTGGATATCTCTCCTTTTCTCTCTCTCCACATGTTTCCCATCATTCTCCACCGCCTGCCAGAAAAATAATCTTTATAGAAATGCCCCTTTCTTCTACTTGATCCCAGACTGAATACAGAATCTGCATTCAGTTAGACATTGTGTTGTGGCAATGATATATATATATATATATATATATATATATATATATATATATATATATATAAAAAAGAAACATTCGATTCAATTTTTCATAAAAGGTTTGACAGTAATCAGCCTGTTTTTAATTAACAAAGGCATGATTTATAGTAAGTGATTGGCAGACTGGAATTAGCGTTTTTGCACCAAGGACGCTGCAAAAACCAGCATATCAACATCTTAGATTTGTTTTTCTCACAGAGATAATTTTTGTTGTTGTTGTGTCCTCACATCGCTCAGTTTTAGCCCAATTGCTCTCTTTCCCTGCATGTAATATTGCAATGTTCCCCAGATTTATTAGAGGACACTTGCCTCAATATTAACCAGATCAATGCAAAAGCATAACCTAAACAAAATATGTTGAATTCTGATTATATTCATTTTTGTGTGGACAGTTGTTCAGGTCAGTACTGTCTTGTGGCTTGTTGGCACCACAAAAAAAACATTGCTCAAAGAATCACAACAGACTGACATCTTTTTTTCCTCCTCTGGAGCATTATGACTCACTTTAGGCGAGGGCACAAGTACAGCAGCGCCGCCCAGCCCAACCTCACACAAAGACACACACACTTCAAAAGCGTGTTTCACTAGAAAGAGGAGGAGCTGAGGCACAGAATGGCATGTTGCAGGCTTTCTGGCAAGTCCCAGCCTGTGGGTAAAGAGAGCTGGCTAGTCTGTTGCATGGAAAGAGAATGTGCACGGCTGAAATACGGTATGTCATCACACTCTCCACAGCTGGGAGGACAAAAGTTGTACTTGTGACGACCACACTGTAAACTTCTCTGAGGGCCCGAGACAAATATGTGTGCAGTTTGGATCCGACACCGTAGAGGATCACATACACTGAGAGACTTTCCAAAACTTACAAGGTCACTCTGATACAAGTCTTTGGCTTTATTGTTTAATACCTATTTGTAGATGTGCGTCTCGCTTCTCATAATGTCAAAGAAACTAAACAAAATGCACTTCTTCTCTCTCACTGTATTTGCCTTCATTGTCCTGAGCTGAATGGTTGCCGGGTGTAATAGTGTCTATCTTTGTGAACTCTCCACTTGTCTGAATTAGAACAAAATCAATGGCTACAGCGTAAACCACAGCTGGATTCTGACAAATGATCTGTTGTGGTGAAATTAAGGCGAAGTTGGTTTCTTATTGTTGTCTACAACGGCGGCGGTTACCTTATTATTTGAAACTGTGTGAAATAATACGATTTATCTCAACTCGATAAGCAAGTCTCTCTTTTGTTTCTTGTTTATTTAGCTATAATAACCTTCTCAGGCAGCCGCTGTGGCTCTTAAAATCTTACAAAATATAAAAGACCTCATTTTCATAGAAGCCCACAAGGAAACTGGTCTCATTATCTGTTTGTATTCTGCATCACATGGCCATCTCATCTGGTTGTAACTTGTAGAAAATGTGTGTGTGTGTGTGTGTGTGTGTGTGCTTTGGACCGTAAGTCCCTCTCAAAAAGTAACGATAACGATAAAGTACCTCCACTTGCTGGATACTCACACAGGTGAAGTTTTTGTTTCTCTTTCCTCCGCTTGCTCTTCATCTGAGCTGCTGCTGCCTGTGGCCTCAGAGTCGAAGGCCTCCTGCAGGCCTCTTAGCACCGCCTGGCTGGAAAGGCTGAACTCTCTGAGCTCTGTGAAGGAGGACGAGGCTGTGGACGACTCTAGCCAAGACAGATGGGGTTTATTGCCCGCTTGTGGAGGTAACACACCAGGATGTAAGGAGTCCGGGCTGTCAAGAGACACACCTCCAGTTTGACAATGCCTGTTCAGCCCCTCCAGCTGCTGGTTGCAGTGTAGCAAAGCGTGCTCTCCAAGGAGGGCTTGCAATCTCTTCTGCAGCCTCCAAGCTCTGCTGTGCAGTCCTGCCTGCCTGGAGAGCTGCTCCTCCAGCACCTCTCGCAATACCGGCTGCTCAGAGTTCAACCTGCCACCACAAGGCCGCACTACTGAAGCTGGAGGAGGACAGCTTATTCCAGCCATGTCCCTTTGTGTCAATGTAAGTGGGGGTGCAAAGCAGGGAGTGTAGCCTTCAGATTTTAGCTCCCCATGGGTATATGAAGGAGAAACGCTGGCAAGGGTAAGAGAGGAGTGATGCACATCAACGCCATCTGGCCCACATTCAGGAGCAGCACTGTGTCCATGCAACAGACAAGCCTCTTGGCTATTGTGCTCAGGGACAGGGACTAAAAACATGTCTGGTACACCTGGGAAGACGGAGGCCACCTGATGAGAATCTCTCAGGCCTTTATTGAGGGACAGGAGGCTGAAGAGGGAGCCTGGACTGGGGAGGAGCACCATCTCACACTGGCTGGCAGATGTCTGCAGAAATGGGGAAAGCACTGGGTTGGCAGGGACGTCCAGAGGGCTTGCGGGGAGGCAGGAGTCCAGAGGGGTAAGAGAGGAGAGGTTCAGCCACATCTTCTGTAGGTCACCATCCCCTGTCGATGTCATCTGAGAGTCCAGCTCGGTGCTTCGCATTACTCTACTATCTGAGTCCATTCTGACAGAGGCAGGAGGTGAGGACAGGTGGATCCCATGGCCATCTTTCAAGATTTTGGTCAGGGCTGGGGCCATAGCCCTTTCTGAACCACTGATAGTCTAGGCAGCAGACTTTCCAGACTGCACCTTAAATGATCTGACAGTAAGAAAAATACATGTTGGTAATTTCCACTACTGATGTAAATAATGCTCTATTTTTTGAAGCACAATTCTACATAATTTTCGGAGTACAAGTCAGTAAGTGGGAAACACTGTAGACAAACTACGATTATTTAAGAGTGGCAGGAATAATCAGACAACCTAAACTTGATCAAAGCCATTTGTTTTACCGATCTGTAGCAGCAGTAATACACTTCAACTGTACGTTATTAACGTTACCTTTAGCTAACGTTGGCGCATTTTTATCGTTAACGGGTCTGTGCCTCGTTTTAAGGCATAAACCAACTATTTACAGTCGTCTTTGCTCTCTGTTATCATTTATCTGACACATAGTTAGTTGACATTTCAATATGTCGGAACTTAAATTCATCATTGTTGTTCTTGCTTCACGGTTTCATTAGGTTAACCTTGGTTTTATACACTAACTACTCATCATACAGTAGGTCAATCGTACGTTAGGTTAATATTTAGCGACATTCGCAGTCTCTTAAACTGTGTAACTGTAAGCTCTAACGTTAGCTAAACCGTGTCCAATAACGAAAATTCGTTAACGTTAACTCTCCATAATAACTTGTGGAAGAAGTGAACCTAACTGTTACACTACTCACCTGACAGGGACGTAAACCGTTAACATCGGTTATTCCAGTTAAGATTTACAGCTGAATACCGCTTTGACATTAAATATTTCTTTTTTTCTTTACTGGTCCTTAACAGATCTGAAAATCGAACCCGCCTGATTACAGCTATCCATGAGTTACACTTGTTATGTACGGAGTCTCCTCACGGATGTCCGACAGGTCTTCTCCTCTCTCCTCTTTCTCCTTCGCTCATCAGCTGCAGGAGGAGGGGCACAACCACACTCATGATGCCTTCAGGACCTCCTCAGCAGCTCGGATTTACAGAGACAGCCTGGGGTCAGCTGAGGAAAAAAAAAAAAAAAAATCCATGTGGGAAAAAAGCTGTACTCTCGGTTTGGAAATCTGCGCCTTAGAGTTTCATAATCCTTGCCCTCGAGTTACGAATCCATGCCCATCCATACACAATAGACTTCCCATAGTAGCTAAACAAAGACCTGCAATCGTAATGACAAAGCAAAACAAGACAGGGAGACAAAACAAAAATCTAAAAACGACACAAAACATAACACACCACAGCAACACAAATCGAACAAACAAGCTTAACTTCAGTATCTCTATATCTGATCAACTTAAATGAATTATGTTAAATATAAATACACACACATGCTATATAACTCTAATACCATTTCTCTCCGATTCTTTCCTTCACCAACTGAAACTTCAACAACAATAACACCCTCTAGATTCTAACCACTCAATTGTTATGTCCTAGGTGGCATTGTGGATGGATCATGGATCTTTTTTTTTTCTCAGCTGACCCCAGGGGGACTCCATACACACTTGTGAGGACACAGAGTGAAAAATTCCACTTCTCAAAGATTGCGTTTTTGCCCTATTATAACAAAATAATTCATAATTATGCCTGAGCTATGATTTTGGCTGTGAATGTTTGTTGCATGTCTCTGCACTTTCGACTGCCAAATAAAGATACCAAAACATATTCTTAAAAAGATCTCATAATTTTGAGATCCTATCTTATAATTGTGAGAAAATGATCTCATAATTACAACATCCGGATCTCCTTATCATGAGATCTTTGTAATTACAAGATCCTTATTTCATAATTATGAGAAAACTTACAGATCTTGTAGTTTTCTAGATACACATATTGTAATTAGTAGATACTAAATCACAATTATGCAGTGCAGGTCACATAATTGTGACATCTCTTTATGTAATTATGAAATTTGGACATGCGGTCATTGTCATAATTACAAGGAAATGATCTCATAATCACGAGATTTGTGTCTCTTAATGATTTATCTTGAATATTACATAATTACGGATCTGTAATTACAAGACAGTACAAGTTACTGATCATGTAATTACAGTATGAGATAGATTTATAGTTAATATGAGGAACACATCGTGTAATTATTTTTTCATAATCATTAGGTAACAATCTAGTAATTATAAGAAAATCTAACTTTTCTTATCATAATTATAAGATACAGTTCTCATAATTGTGAGATCTTTTCTATTTTTATAAAATACAGATCCTAAATATAAATATACATTATACCAAGTCACAGTTACGAGGTATCACAATTTTTTCTTTGATAATGCAACATGCTTCCATGAAATAGAATCAAGGGTATGTTTAAAACAGCTGAAATAATAGATGGTGTAGTTGCCTACTGTAGCTGCTATGACAGTTGCTGCAGGACAGAGAAAAGAAGAGTCTTTTCATTTTTATGAAACGCATAATGTGACCTTTTGAAATGGTGTCTGAAAACACAAAAAGTAGCAGGAATCAGCCAACAGCAGGCCAGTAACATGAATTTGAATCCAAGTTTGACACAAAAGCAGTCAAGTGTAACATGGATAACAAAATAACAAAACAAAATGTAGACTACTGCAAAAGCGTTGTTTTTGTTGTTGTTGTTGTTGTTGTTATAGGTTTATTATATACGCAGTAGCAGCACAGAAAATATTTTAACTACATAGAATAAGGAGGAGAAATGTGGATCAGATGTGCCATAATTAATGCTCATAGGCTACAGTTTGATGATGAGAAACAACATTAAAACACCACTTATGTACCAAGGGATGAACAATAAATACACTAATTTTACTACTTGATGCTCACAAAATTTGTCTCATTTCAGAAACTTTTATTTCACAAAAAATAAAATCTTTCTCAATATTATTTTCATAAATTTCTTGAGTGTTGTATTTGGATAGCAATATTTCCGACAGATCATGAAGGTAACATCTTTCAGCGTTTGACCTCAGTCGACATCAAAGGGCAAAAATCACCAACAAAGAGTTAATGTTATGATTCTTAATGTTTTGCCATTCAAATGCCTCAAGTGTCATATGGAGGATCTACCACAATAGAAACCTTGTGGAAGTCATTTATGGGGGACATTTTACACAACATACTGTATTTTCCAAGGATAAAGACTGCAAAATGAGTCTCTAGATTTCAGTTCTTGTGGAAGGTGACATATAGCAGCGAGTTACAAACTGTATGTAGGCTTTGAATAGACTTCTTAACCTGTCATTTGAATTGCTTCCAGCTACTGAATTCAGAATCTTTGCATATGAAATGCAAAAATCAAGCATTTACAGACATGAAAACATAGTATATATTAATCAAAATATCTTTTTTAATGCCCCATACACCTATATCCAGGTATATGTAACATAAATACTCATATGTCTGACATGAAATAACACCACAAAAGCAGCTATTGTCTCTGAATTCCTACAATAACATTCCAAGCTTCAAGGGCAGTTTGCATCCATGCAGATTTCTAAGAAAGTGTTACATATGTTGGTTAAATCAGGTTTGTCTCACCAACATCCTGGTTTGAGCTTCAGAATCATCCTTCTTGTTTAGTTGATCTGAGCCAGATGTTTGCTGCTCTCTGCCTGAACACAGCCCGACCGGCTCCCAGGCTGAACGTGGTGCCTGACATGTACAAGTTGATGATAGTGAAGTGAATATATGGATTGATGGACGTATTGGGTGAGTGTTGAGATAAAAAGTTGTACAAAGTCCACACAGCACAGATCGTGTACAGGACCCCTTGTAGGATGCCAGTGACGGTGACCCTCACCTGACCACTGAACTGTGAACTGGGGAAGGGTTGTCCATTTGCCGCAAAAACGCCGCACAGGTAGACAACAATTGAACCACTGGACATCACCATTACACACAGGCAGAATAAGAAGTGGGCCGTCTGTATGGAAATTATTATGATATACATATATGCCAGACATTTCAAGAGAGCTCTTGCAGGCATAATAGGTATGTTATGACCCACTGTGAAATTGTTACTGAATCCAGAGCTATCAAAAGGAAGAAGCTCTAAAAACATGACGGTGAAATCAAGCAAATTGTAAATTCTCTCAAGAAGCCAGATGCAGTAGATGATGGAGTTGATGTTCTTCTTAATCCAGATGAAGAGCACTCGCCGTGCAGGTACAATCTGCGTGTAGTAGAAGAAGTTCAGCCAAACAGAGGAGGTCATACTGGTGGACAAACAGGAGAGCGACACCAAATATGAGGTTTGAAGGAGAATGTAGTTTTCAGCTTGTAGTTCAGAAAAGAACACCACAATAGCAGACATCAGGTAAGTTATTGTACAGCAAACCAAGGACCCCAGGAGAATCTTCAGAGGTTGCTTGATCCTGTCGCTGCTGCAAAGTGGACAGACCATGCAAAAGAGGTAAAAGGCATTAGCCATGATGTTGAGAATAACAATAGGCCCATTAATTAGGCCACAAGTTAGGTAGTTCATTTTGTGTGCTGTTTCTGTTTTTGGTGTCTTCCTCCCTCGTGGTGCTCTTACAGATAAAATCTGAGAGGCACTCCAACTCTGTGCAGTGTAACAAATCAGACATATTTGCATCAAATGCAAACTGGAACATGCAAATAAAGCATATTACTGTGAAATCACCTAGAAATAGCAATACAGTCATTACTCCATGTTTTTATTCCATGTATTGATCATGTATTGATCATTTGTTACAACTATTATGACTATTTGTGATCGTGTTAAGAAAATTAGTTTTTCAGGCACACTGATTGAAGTTCAGAAACCAAACATTTTTATGCAAAGTTAGATAATAAGTTGCAACATCCAAAATTTAGCATCTTCTCAAGTAAGATAATGACTGTTGGAGCTTTACTGTTCTGAGACAGTGAAACAAATGTTTCATTAACAGCATTGGAATATTTAGATGTAAATTTGCTCCTTTTTCTTGTTTATTTAAGGGCAGTTGCTTAATGATGTGGTCATGCAAACAGGCTAATACCATCATTGGGACTCTCTCTGATTTAATTTGATTTTGGTCAATACATGTTGTTTGTACATTTTCTTCAGTTCAGTGCAACTTTGTTCATCCCTGTAAAACTGTATGCAACAATTGCCCTTACAGGGCTAATTATAAACATAAGTAAGCATTTCCTGCTATTTGTCACAGGCTTATTGTTTGGGTTTTTACAAAAATAAAGAAAATCAGTCATCAACCTTTCTGTGAGCAAAAATTTTAGCTGAAAGTAACTAGATTGTATTCATGTGTGTAATTGATGACAGTGACGCTGCCAGGGACTGATTAAAAGAGCAAAGTTGTCATTCAACTTTTTCATGTGGGCTGAATATTTATTCCAACTTCTTGGAAATATTGTGAAAGGATGCCTGCTGTACCTGTCACCTCCCCATAGCGCAATGTTAAAATGTGAATGGCAATCTCTGAATCAATTCAAGTAGTGAGATGTTTATGAGGGTGGGAGTTAATTAACTAATGTTTTTTTGGAAGGATAGGTTCACATTTTTTTCAATTTTTCTAAAATTACGATCTTTTCAGCACAAATTCCTGCTTTGTGTGCCAATCCTATGTCACAGCTCAACAGGGTAACACTGTGTATGGAAGCACAAAGGGGAGTTTCATACTAAAAAGACTGTAACTTTGGAGATACCCACTTGATTGGTCTAACTCAGACTGCAGAAGCATCTATCAGCTTTAGCTAAACTTTAGAATTATTTTTTGCACAGACAGAGGACTATAGATATTGAAATTGCTTAAGGTACTTTTAAAAAGTACTTTTAGTCTCAAGCCTTTTTGCAGCAAAACAATGTCTAAAAAGTTAAAGTGGCAGGAATCATATGAGGTGGGAATCATACAGTATGAGGTTTATGGGACACAGCAGGCCGATGACTTGAGTTGAACCCAAATGACTTCAGCAAAACCGCAGACATGTGACAGGATCAACTAAAAATGTAGACTATCCATGACTAAAGAGGGTAGGGTGTGGGAGTTGGTAACCAGTTTGTTAGGAGAACAGAAGTTATTAAAACTAAAATGAATGAGACAGAGAAATATAAATCAAACATGTAGACTAATTAATGCTCAGATACATTTTAATGATGAAAAGTATAAGCATGACCACTAAATGTTAAACAAGACAAAATAAGCACTTAACAATAAGCAGACTTGTACTACTTATTGTTCACATGGTTAGCCGAGTTTCAGCAACTTGTGTTTCAAAAAGAATCAATAACTCTCAATCAATCTCTACAACTGATACAACAGGAAGTCTACAGTCAGGTGTGACTGGAGCTCCTACAATGATATTCCCAGCTACCGGGGCAGCTTGCACATGCACATTTCTAGGAAATGTGTTGGTTAAATCAGGGTCACCTTACCAACGTCCTGCTCTTCTGGTCTGAGCTTCAGAATCATCCTTCTTGTTCAGGTCATGTAGAAGTAGACGACAGTGAAATTAATGTATGGATTGATGACACACAGCACAGACCATGTACAGAACCCCTTTTAGGACACCAGTGACGATGACCCTCACCTGACCACTGAACTGTGGACAGGAGAAGGGGTAGACTACAGTTGAACCACTGGACATCACCATTACACACAGGCAGAATAAGAAGTGGGCCCTCACTATCCAAACCGAAATAGTAGATACATTTGTCTACAATTCAAATGAAGGTATTGGTAAATATTGTGTTATGATACATAGTGAAATTCTGAGTGAAACCAACTAAAATGTAATTAGTTACAGTAAGATATTCTCTAAATATGGCACCAACATCAAACAAACTGAATATTTTCTCAACAAGCCAAATGCAGTAGATGATGGAGTTGATGTTCTTCTTAATCCAGATTAAGAGCACTCACTGTGCACGTATGATGTGCATGTAGTAGAAGTTCAGCCAAACAGAGGAGGTCATACCAGTACACAAACTCCCATCCACCACCACATATGAGACCAACAGGAAATTAAAGTTGTTATTTGTTGTTATGACCTCACCAAAGAATAGCACCATAGCTGACATCAGATAAATTACTGTACAGCAAATCAAAGACCCCAGGAGAATCTTCAGAGGTTACTTGGTCCTTTTGAAGTGGACAGACCATGCAAAAGATGTAAAATACACTGGCCACAATGTTGAGTATAACAAATGGCCCGTTTATTAGGCCACATGTTAGAAAATCCATCTTTGTTTTTCACTCTGATGAAGACACAGTAGTATAAAAAACACTGATCTGTTTGCACTATTAAAGGTTAAAAATCAATCAGTGTGTTCCACTACTTTTTCACTCTGAAATTTGCTGTCCTGGAAGAACCTGATTCCGCTGCACATTGCTGTAAGATGTGCGGATAATCCCTTTTCATCCATATTCTTTTTTTTTTTTTGCTTCTGTTTCTGTTTTTTTTTGGTGTCGTCTTCCCTTGTGGTGCTCTTACAGAAAAACAAAAAATGTGAGGCACTTTAACTCTGCACAATGAAACAAATCTGAGGTATTTGCATCACACGCAAATTGGAATTTGCAAATAAAACATATTATTGTTTTTATTCCAGGTAAAGACCAGAAACCAAATGTGTTTAAAAAAAGTTAGATAGAAAGTCGCAACATCCAAAAAAGAGCATTACATATTCAAACTTTACTGCTCTGAGCAGAAACAAATAGATAATAATGGTAATACAAATAGACATTTCCAGATATCTCCACATCTGCTTACAGTCTTTACCTTATTTGTGTGTAATCACCAGCCCTGTACAATAAATGTGCTTACACAGCATTGTTGGTACCCTCTCTGATTGCTTTTGAAACTTTTCTTCTGTTTGTGATCCTCTTCATATTCCTGGATGTTTTCATTTGCATAAACTATAACATTAAATCCAATTCAGCCTCAAACTGTATCAAAATGGCCTCAAGCAAAACTATAGCATCACACACCAAATAATCACAAAGTCATTTAGACATCAGAGGTTACATTATTTCAACTGATGTCAACTGAGTGCAATGTCACATCATTTGTTACCATGCCAACACCACAAAAAGATTTGAATGTCCTCCACACATCTGCTGCCCTTTGCCTGAAAGCAGCCTGACTGATGCCCAGGCTGACCGTGGTGCCTGATATGTACAGCGAGATGGCCGTGAAGGAGACCCAAGTGCCGAGTTGAAAGTCAGTGGAGTATAAGAAGGTGAATGAATCGATGAAATAGAAAGTGTCACAGAGCACTCCTTGAGAAATCCCAGTGATGGTGATTCTCATCTGACTTCGAAGAGTGGAGAAGGAGCTGCCACTCTGCGCCACACTTCTCATGTGTCTATGCAGATATTGGACTGTGGAAAAGCTACTAACAGTCATTATACACAGACAGATCAAAATGTACACTCTGATGATGACAAAACTAGCTTTGTTTTTGAGGTACAGTTCATCAATGTGATATTCAGTCAATATGCCATTGTTGTAATTTAATCCATTCTGAAGTAGTATACTGGAAACAGCCACAGCATCACTGAACAAAAAAATCATCCCGTCAAGAAGCAAAGCCACGTAGATGACAACCTTGATATTCTTCTTCACCCAAATTAACACAGCTCGCCGGGCAGGGACAATCTAGATGTAGTAGTAGTAGAAGGTCAGCCAAACATAAGACGTCATGCTGTTATGCACACAGTAAAGCACAATCACCCATAACACGATAAACATTTCAAAGCTTTTTACCTCCTGTAAAACACAATACAGTGATGCTAAAGAGACACAATAAATAGTTGAGCACCAGACCAGAAATCCCAGGAGTAACCTTAAAGGATGCTTGAGTCTTTGTCTGTTGCATGGCGGGAAGATCAAGCAAAACGCATAGAAGATGCAGTGAGGTTGAGAAAGATGAGAAGGCCATTGATAAATATGAAAGTCTGCTCACCCAGATCAATGTACTGACGTGCCATTGGTGGTTTAGGAAAGTAAAAAATATAAAAAGGTAATTGTTCCTCTTTTGTGTGTGTTCAGTTCTAGCCAAACCATCAGTCTTACATGAGACATTATAGGAAATCAACATGCAAACCTTCCCATTCATTTGAATGAGGAAGTATGTCCAAACTTTTGCACAGGATGGTCATATACATTATGTAAACAACTGTAACCACAACAGAATAAATATGAATGAAGCATTTCTTTCCAAGATGCAACTAACTTGCTAATATACAGTATATACTCTCCCTGAAGAGAAAAGACTCTGTTTGCTATGTGATCTAGGTGAGACTGAAGACAAAGTCCACTTTATGTTTTATTGCTCATTATATGATGATTGATTTCGGGGCTACACTATTAAGTAAAAGGTCCTTAATTTCTGATGAATTTTTCTGGATGAATGATTATAAAAAACTTGAGCTGTGTTTCAGGAAGGGAACCTTTTGTGTGGCTGATTTTATTTGTAGAGCCTGGTGCAGACTAAGACAAAGTTCTTTGTTTGCAATGTGATGTTGTAATGTCTTGTCTATGTTTGACAAATGTTTCACCACTGTAACAACTGTATTCTGATGTCTTGTAAGTCCATGTGGGCTCAGGACTATATGTGGAATACATCAACAGTGCATAACTACAAAAGAAATGTCCTGTTAGTGATGTAAATCAGAATTCTATCTGTTTTAGATACAGTAAAGTGTTGCTGTTTGGGATTATTAAAGTGATCACAATGTAGAATGGTTACTATGGTGACACCTGTGGCCTCTTCTCTCCCTTGAAATCTTTAGAAAGTGTAGATTTGAAAGAAGGCCCTGTTAAAGAAATAGTTCAACATCTTTGGAAATAGGCTTATAACCTTTCCTGTCAAAAGTTAGATGAGATAGCACTCTCATATTTGTGCTTAAAGTGGAGTTATAGTCAGTCTTCATGCTTAGTTTAGCATAAAGACTGCAAGCAGGGGGATAATACCTAGCCTGGCCAATGTTTCAAAAATCACACCTTTAAAGAAAATCATTGACCTGTCGTAAAACTCAAGCAATAATTAGTAAATTAGGAGAGTTATTTGCATACTCCATTTTGTAGATATGCTACAGACAAAAAAATATTTTCCCTGTGCCCTTAAGACTATGCAGCTACAACATTTTGTGTATACAGCATCACAAAGGAAATAATACCAGAGAAATAAGAATAGGTTGGAGACATTCAGGTAATTAACGGGCCTGACATTTTTCTCCTGACAGGTGTTGTATAACTATAACATCACACATCTTTGTCGTTTTACCTCAGTTCCAATTAAACATCAGCCAGTTATAATGTGAATTTTAATAATCTGAATGTATTGTCCTTCTGGTTTCCTTTCTGATGCTTTCTCAATCAAATGGTGCTGTTTTTTTATTCCGTGTGGATCTATTGAAATAATTTTTTTAAACTGAGCTAGTTCTTGTGCTAGGATCTACCATAAATCCATCAAACAATATAACATACAACATAATAATAATAATAATAATAATAATAAAACTTTATTTTCAGTATATGAAATACGGTGACAAAGTGCTTTATAATAAAAAAAGGACACAAATAAAAACACAAAAGATTAAAACTAAATAAAACACCATAGAACAATAGATATACAATCAAATCAAATAATGTACATTTGTACATTTGACACCATACACGGTATACAAATTTAAGGGAGTTTATCCCACAATGCATTTAGGTTGTAAAAGTACCCAAATGTAGCGGTGAGCCATATGTTGATTAGCTAATGCCTATACATCTCCCTACAGGAAACCAACGTTGATGGGCTTGAGCAGTCGTCCTCAGCACATTGAAAAGAGGGAATATGATCTTTACAAATGAGCGGTGTGCAACATTGGCAATATAATACCTCAGACTTGACAGAAAATACCTCAGTGTTGTACAGAAGAAGAGACATGTCAAACAAAAGGCATCAGAATTTCAAGCTGGGCCTTCTAAAATCACAAAATGTCTGAATTATTTGTGGGTGTTCATGAGATTTTGGCCCCTATATATTATTGGTAACATGACGGTTTGAAGGCTTCAATGCCTTTTCAGTGCCAGAGAACTTTTCTTAGACTTTTCATCTGCATATAATACAATTAAGCCAGATTTACTCCTCTCTATAATGATTCAGTTACAGTTCAATCCAAATGTCATTTACTGGAACAATTCTTTTCTCACAAACAGAATACAGCTTGTAAAAGTAAATGACTGTTTGATGTGTTTTGTATGTCTATGAAAACTGTCATATGTGAAATTGTATGTTTGATCTGTGTGTTGATCTCTTGAACACAAAATGAATCTCAGTCTAATCTGACCATAAAGTTGTATCGTATCGTGTCGTAGTAATAAATAAGTACATTTGATCCAGATTGAAGTAGATCAACAACTACTGGACGGATTGAGATGAAATTTTGTACAGATATTCATGGCTGATAGAAGATGAAGCTGGTGACTTTGGTGATTGCCTGATTTCCCTGTAACACCACCAGCAGGTTGACACATTTACTGAAATATCTTAACACCTATTGTATGGATTGCAATGAAATTTGGTTCAGATATCCATGGTGCCCAGAGCATGAACCCTGATGACTTCGGTTATCCCCTGACTTTTCCTCTAGTTGCACCATAAGGTTTAACTTTTGAGGTTTTGAGTGAAATGTTTTGACAATTATTGGGTAAGTTGCCATATTTGTTACAGACATTTGTGTTTCCCTAAGGATAAACTGTAAACATTATGATGATTCAATGAGTTTTCATCTAGCGCTATCATTAGGTCAAAATCGTAATATATCTGATACTTTCTGCTTTAGTTCATGTTTACTGCTAATTAGCAAATGTTAACACCTTAACACATTAAAATAAGATGTGTTAGCATTAAGCTCAAAGCACTGCTGTGAGTAAGTGCAGCCTCACAGAGCTTCTAATATAGCTGTAGACTCTTTGCCTTATATTAATAACCTTTATTTTAATTGTAAGTGCTGTTCTTGTCGTACTGTGCCAAAATTTCAAACCTGACAGATCATGTGACTAATATAATATATTAATGTACAGTATTATTTCAGCAATACATTTGTTTTGAATATATTTTCATTGGATATTTTTAAATAATATCAACCACAGAATAAAAAACTTCAAGGGACTAAAAAAATATTCAGAAATCATTTTTATCAGAATGGATTTGGAGACAAACTGCTGTGCAATAATTTTATTTAAATAAACACGTCTGACTAAAACGCCAGAATCAATAGATCATACATACACAAAGAGAGAAAACAGTCACATAAAAATAATATTCCAAACAAAGTATGATACATATTTACATTCAAACACTCATTGACAGTTATGATACTTCTGGTATACAAATAATTATTCCTCATGCACACAAACACACAAACACAAACACACACACACACACACAAAAACATGTAAGCCACAGGTTTGTCTTAGGTCTGTCAGTGTGTCTGAATTAGATGTCCACTATGCTACATGTCAAGGACTTGGACATACAGGGAATAAATAAAGGCATCAGATAACAAAGTTATTCCTCAGTTTCTATTGGCATCAAACTGAACTTTGTGCATCCTTCAGTGGTTTATTATTGTCATGTCCCATTAATACTTTATGCTCAGACTATTATCTAAAAAGATTTTAAAATCACAGCAGTGGCATGCACATATTCATTTCAGCATTTAAAGGACCGTATCAATGTTTCACATGTTCTAGTCTATTTACTACATATCTCATATACTTTACATTACTGCTGTATTTCATTTATTTTAAATGAGCCCTGTGTTCTGGCAGCCCTTAATTCCCATTCTTTCACTGTGAACATCAAATCTGCTTTTTTTTAAAAAAAAAACAAAGCGCTGTAATGCAGTGCAGATTTGCTTGAAAAATCTGCACTGCATTACCAGGCAGCGACAACATAACTCAGGTCAGAGAAGGCAGACTTGCTGTTTACTGTAATGGATGAGCTACCTTAAACATGTTTCAAGTATCTGCAATTTGTTTTGTATCATACAGCGAAGTAAATGGGAATCAGTGGCTGCCTGCAAGGCAGGAAAAACACATTAAACAATCAACATGCTTTGGAAAACTGTGGCAGCAATGTTTAAATATATGAGTTGAAGTAAATGAGCTAAAACATGCAAAAACACTGAAATGGTCACGTAAGAACACTCAGAAAACATTTTACTTGCAAAAATGTGCACTTCCATAATATGCAGACACACACACACACACACACACACACACATTTCCATAATTTATGTGTAACCCTGAATGCAGATGGTCAAATGGGTTCTCAAAAATGTGCAATTCAAACATTAGCATTGTCACAGTGACAGAAAACCATCATAACACATCACAATTGTCAGTGTAAGAGATGGCAGTTTTCTGAGGGCTTGTGTGTGTGTGTGTATGTTCAGGGTTGGGCGGTTAGAAGTAGTCTCTTCTTCGTGAATCGTCACTGATGAAGGATGGGTTCCACTGGGCGGGGTAGATGCATGAGTGGCGAGAGCCCGGCAGACCTGTGAATGGGTACAGGCCATTTCTGTCCAGGTCAGAGTTACGCAATGCAGGCTGCAAGAAAGGGCACAGAATGAGAGAAAATATATTATAAGATGTCTTTATTTAACAGTTTTCTCTTGTCTGATATAGTGATTTATTAATTGTATTCTCATACACACACACACTAAGCAGTGAGAGTCAAAATCAGAGTTGTATTATGCTGTATTGTATGTCTCCTTACAGAGTAGTAAATGTCAGTCATCTGCAGCAGGTTCTTGGTGCTACCGTTCTCTTGCATCTCAATGGTCTCCCGGCCCCACTCCATGGATATGCGGTTATTCTTGGGGAAGTCTGCATACGGAGACATTTGCAGGTCTCCACTTTTGAAGATGATCTTGTTGATGTCATTCTTGTCTCTCCTAAGGGATAAAAAAAAAGATATTAAATGTTTTAAAAAGTAAAAAAAAGTTAACCAAAATTATTACTTTACCAAACTATCCAACTTATTGTTAATTATACAATAAAATCAACACAGTTTATGGTCATAAAGGTTAATTGGGATTACTTTGTAATCAACGTTACTTCTAAGAAACACACTGATGTTAAAATTTGCCATTTCCATTTAATTAAATGCTTTCAGGACAATTCCCAACAGGGAATATCTCAGTATAAAAAAACTATCTAGACTGCAAGATACCCACTGGGGTTATAGTAAATGTATGTTTTTTGGAATTTGGGTGAACTGAGTCTTTAAGTTACTCTTTAAATGTTTGTATATTTATATATTTTATATTATATACTTGAAATAAGGTAGAACAACTCATATTACTATACAAGGTGTAAGAAAATTTAGGGTTGTAAAAGTTTGCAAAATGAGGATGTTGTCTATGCCAATAATAACAGCAGTCTTACTTGCAGCAAGTGACAATGAGAGCAATGATGAGGATGAGGAGCAGGACGCCCCCTGCTGGTGACACCACAACTGCAATCAGCTTGTAAACTGAAATGTCAAAAAGCAGAATATTAAATATTTAACTTTGGCATACACATGTAAGGATCACAATAGGAATCTGCTGAAATTAGTTCATGAAATTGATCTTCTATTGAAACTGAATGTTATAGTTTATTGATTTTCAGTGATACTTACAATTTCCACAGTTGAATCCTCCAAATCCAAACATGCACCTGAAAAGTGGAGACAGAATTTGCAGTGAAAATGTGACCTTTCAGAGTAACTGGAACAACAAACACATAAAAAAGAAATAAAGCTGAACTTACGGGACACAGGTGCCATTTTCAAGCTTGTAGCCATCCCCACATTCTGAAAGAAGACGATTTGATCAGAAACTGTCCAATGTTTGCTAATATCCGGTGGATTTGATTTTGATACATTTTTAGATTCAACATTTCCCCCAGAACTGTATTTTTTTGAGGAAAGAAAGAGTTACTTGGTTGTAATCACACCTACACATGGCCAAAACCATGATGGGAACATTTAATCAGGTGCAATATGTAGTTTATTATTTGGTTTGTTGGTATTTTATGGTTTAATTATTCACTGACAAATCACAACACACACACACACACACACACACACACAGCTTACCTAAGCAGGACTGGTCGTCGGGATTGTGTTTGTAATATCCTTGTAGACACTGGCACTGGGCTGTGCCACTGCTGTCTGTGCAGGTGGAACGCTCTGTATTGCACTGAATCTTCTGGGCTGAACACAGACTCTCCACTGGAACGCAGAGTGGACAGAATTAGTCATGACTAAGACAACTCAGGAATCCGACTATAACTAACATGCTAAAATAAGATGTCAGAAAAGAAAACTACATTCCTTGTTTCCCTCAATCACTATCAGGTTTCATGTCAAGAGGAAACCAGAATTCATTAACATACACTTCAGGTTCACAACAACCATCCTACATACAATTACTGCTGTATATGTGAGCTTATATTAATCTCATTGTATATTATATAATAACATATATTAGTATTTAACAGTGTTGCAACATTGTCCTTTCATTTTGTTGTAGGTTTCCCTGTACTGTAATGTTGTGAAACATATCAGATGGATGATGTCATGTCAAGTGTGTGAGCGATATGGTTTCTTTAGTGAAGGAGCTATTTATGGCTAAACTGTGCCCTCTAGTGGCTGCAAACATACTCACAATTAATTTTGATTGTCTGCCCTCAGTTGGATGAGGGTTAAAAGGATCAGAGATGACTAGCTATAACATTTACCGCGATAAGTGATCTGGTGGTGCAGGACCATCCGGCAGTGGGCTACCGAGGAGTTGCAGTTGCTGAGAGACATCTGGATGCTGTTGTTGACCTCCTTGATCGTCACATTAGTGGAGATGGAAAACATGTTGACAGCCAATATATGAACTCCATTCTCTTCTCTGTGGGGAGGAGAGGTCTTTAAGAGGTCTGCGCTGACAAAATGTCCATGTTGCATCATTTTGCATCTACAAATACCTCTACTTTTTTAATCTTAGTTTCAGTATTCTTACAATGAGTCATGGAAAATAGCAAAACAAACACATCATCCCACTAGTATGAGGGAAATTATTGAAACAAGTTGAATTGCATTTGGAGCTGAGATAATCTCACATGGTAGGCTAGTTATTGTCACTTAATCATTGAAAGATGTGCTTGATTTCAAAGTGAGAGATTTATTTACTTTTATTGGCCTTTTAATAATGGTCAATAGTATGTAAAGAGGTAACCACTTGTTCCTTTTGTGGTTTTGAAAATATAACAAAAACCTACATAAGATGTACAAAAACTGAGGAACTTACTTCTTACTAAGAGTTGAGCGTCTGTAACCGCGGAGGACTGACAATGAGGCATTGAGCTGAGGAGAAGAAAGGAAGAGAGCGTGTATCAGATATAATACACATAAACGTTGAGGAGAATATGCAGCGATGTGAACTGCTTCTCACCAGCTGAATGATCTCTCTCTGGACCTCATGCATGGTGGAGCTCTTGGGGGTAATAGGGTCATGTGGCAGTCTGTTTACACTGAAAGTTCCCAGAAATGTCTTTGCTATGGAGGGAGAAATTTACTGTCAGTGAATCGAAATAAGATATAAATTAAAGATATAAAGATTTGCTGTAGTGATGCATTCCAGCAGAGTTAAGAGTCATACCTCTGGTGCAGGTGCGTCCGTCCTCCAGGTCAAGACCCAGCGGACATTCACAGGTGAAGGAACCTCTTGTGTTCACACATCTGGAATCAGCGGGGCAAGGGTTCTCCTCACACTCATCCACGTCTGCACACACAATTGCATGCAGCTTTTTACTATATTATACTTAAAAGGGCCTTCACTGAATCCATAAACCTTTATATAAAATCTTTATTTCCGATCTTAACCCTAACTTTCTAAACCTGCACAAAACTTTGACCACACCACACCAGACTTTTTTTTGATAATTTTACAATCATCATGACTGACTGACTCACGGTAGGGCTTTTCATATGTAAAGCTTGTGAGATTATTCCAATACACACTATGTTTTAAGTGACAGGTCCTCAGCTGTGTAAAACTGAGTGTTGCTGGGTTTTTGCACCACATCCTCCAGAAATGTCACCCACATTTTATGAATGAATCACAAGCAAAAGCAAAACTAAACAAAATGTTGCTCTTACAGTGAAACAAGAGAGACGTCTTCTCATATCTCAGTTGTGACCAAGAATGATAAAACTCAATGTTATCAGATTGTCAGGAAGAAGAGAACAGAGGCTTACCATCGTTGCAGGTCGGTCCTGTCCATGCCGGTTGACAGTGGCAGGTGGATTGATGCCCTTTAGAGCTCACACACATCCCCCCATTCATACAAGGGTTGGACACACAGGGGTCTCCTGGAGTTCAGAGAGAAGAATAGGCATTTTACCATATATTATAGAAAAAAATGAACCAGAAAGTTCTGTAAAAACTTAAAGTGAAAGAAGAGTGTGAACTACTGACTTGGTGGTGGTGATGTCTTGGTGGGTCGGACATCAGCGAATGATGTTGTCACCACAATCGCTGTGGTTCCTCTGTCTACCTGTTTCTTGGTAGTTTGCAGAGCCTCTGTGCTCCTAGTCGGGGTGCTATGGGTGTAGGTAGTGGTGATGTGCTGGCTATGGGCCGTGGTGACTCCCAGAGTGCCTGTGCTTGTGTCCAGCTGCAGGGTGGTGATGTTTGTTGGGTTAGCCACCCCAGTGGATGGCCCCTGGGTTTGGCTGGGGGACAAGCGGTGAGTGGAGTGCACTGCAGAGGTCTGCTGGCCCAGGGTGGAGGCAGTGGTGGAGGGTGTGGTGTAACGGACGGTGGCTTGGGTAGGTGACCCTGGAGTGGAGATGCTAGAGGTGCTGCTGATCCTGGAGGATGAGGTGGCAGGCAGAAGAGGGGTGGTGGTGGTGGTGGTGGAGGGAGTGGCTTTAAAAGTGTCTTCCTCTGTTGTCTGTGATCTGTTTAGAGTAAATAAATGAATGTATTTTTGAATCAATCATACAGACTCCTGACAAGAACTGAATAAAAGCATGTAAATACCATTTCCATCTTTACATCTTTGCCTAGTGCACCTCAGGATTGACATTACAATTTTGTTGATGATGAAAGATAAAATGTTAGCATGGCCGCTGATCTGTGCTTGCCAATATCCTGCAACTTGTTGCAATTCTTTAAAGCTATGTAGATGTTTCTAAATAATAATAATAATAATAATGATAATATTACATCCTATTCTCTGCTGTTGTGCTACTTAACCAAATCTTTCCTTGGACAATTCAATTTCTTTCTATTATTTATATAGTTATGATTGAGGACAGATTTTAATAAACAATAAAATATACCTTTCTGTAACAGTGACAACTGTGGTGGTGAGGAGGATGTCAGTGGCCAGCACTGGTGTTTCCGTCAGAGAGTTGTCAAGGTTAGTTGTAGTACTGCTGACTGTAGGGGGCGCTGTGGTCAGTGCAAAGCTCACACTTTTCTCCCTGGTCTGGGATGAAATCCCCTCTGTTCCCTCTTGGTTCTGAGTGCTAGAGCTGAAAGCTCCAGTGGAAGACTCTGTGGAGGATCCAACACTAGAGCCTGACCCCTGATCTGTCCCTGACATTTTGGTAGGAACACCTGCAGGTGAGATGACAGGAGTTGTGGATGAAACGGACACTTCAGATTGGTCAGTGCTGGGCTCTGTCACTCTGAGAGGTGGTGTTGAGTCTGAAGTCCCCTCTGATGTTGAGGTGTGTTCGTGCTGGGTGGCATTAGGTGGTCCAGTTAAAGTTTGGGTTCCTCTGGATACCCCTGGGCTCCCAGTTTCTGAAATTATCCCCCCGAAGGACTGAGTGATGTGCTGGTCTGTTGTGTCCCTGCTGTCAGTCCTGGTGGATGGGGCACTGTGGGTGTAGCCCTCAGTCTCTGTGCCCCCTGTGGCTGGAACACCCCAGGTAGAGGGGGACCGATGGGAGTTGGAGTCTTCTGTAAATGCAGAGGAGGTGCTGTTGTTAGAGGAGGAGGTTACAGACAGCAGGGTCCTCTCTCCGGCTCGGCTGATGGTGGTGGAAGTGTAGGTGCTGTCGGTGAGGACGGCTGTCTGTGACGCCGAGGATACGGCATCTCCCATACGGAGAGTGCTGTCCGGGCTGTCCTGGGGCATGCTGGAGTCCTCTGTCGCCATCGAGGACATTGTCTTCTGGGACACAACAGGAGAGACATCTGGCAGTTTGTCCGTGTGAAGGGGGTCCCTCCAGTCACTGCTGCTACTGCTGCTGTTGCTGGTGCTGCTGCTGCTACTACTGCTGCTGCTGCTGCTGATGCTGCTGCTGCTGCTGCTGCTGCTGCTGCTGCTGGTGGTGGTGCTGCTGCTGCTGCTGCTGCTGATGCTGCTGATGCTGCTGCTGCTACTGCTGCTGATGCTGCTGCTGCTGCTGCTGCTGCTGCTGCTGATGCTGCTGCTGCTGCTGTTGATGCTGCTGCTGCTGCTGCTGCTGCTGCTGCTACTGATTCTGCTGCTACTGATGCTGCTGCTACTGCTGCTGCTGCTGATGCTACTGCTGCTGCTGCTGCTGCTGCTGCTGCTGCTGGACTCAGTGGTGGCTGCAACAAGGGTGGAGGTGAGTGGCTCCGTTGACAGACGTACAGTCTCTAGTGACCTGCTGCTTGTTTCTGTGAAGGTTTGTGTCTGCTCAGTGTCTGTGGAGAAACAAAACAATACAAAGTATGTTTAAATACTCACTTCAGATAAATATACAAGCATGTTGAACACATCAACTTGAGCTCTGAGAACCTATGATAGACATTTTTTTACTATTTTCTAACACTTTATAGACAAAACAATCACACCATCAATCAAAAAAAGTCAGATTAATTCACACATGATCATAACTCCTTGGTTACTTGCTGTCAGGTTTGTCTCAGGTATGATCCAAACTCTTTTAACTTGTAATGAATTTTAGAATCTGGGAGTCCTGTAGTGATCGATACACAATCAATTAAAAAGTCAGGGTCAGCATGGTGGATGCCATTATAGGGAGTCCAAACCCTCTCTTTATTTGTTTTTCTCTCACTTTGTCAACATTTTTTTTATTATAATCTCCCTTGACGTTGTAGTTCTCTTCCTGCTATGGCCACCAGAGGGAGCTCACCAAGCTGCATCTGGCCTTTCCAGGCGACAGGAAGAGGAGGAAGATGCTGTCAGAAGTACTGTTGCTTGCTGCAGAGGCAATGATTTTGGGTGGAGAACAATTGGCAGCTGAGCTCGTCTACTCTAACAAAGGCTTGAGGTCCTAAATATGGTGGTGACTGTCTCCGTTGGGAATCTGCCATTTCCTTCCTAAAGCTGAGTGAGCACAAAGCACAGGCGGAAAACTGTCACCATGGATCTGGGCGTGTATTCATGTTAAGTATCTGTTTGGTTTTTTTAGCCTGGCTCAAAATTATTGTTTAGTCATATGAATAAATGAAACCAGAAGTGAAGTGTTAAGAAAAAAATGTGCTGATAGGATAGGGATAGTTTTTTTTTTACAAATTATTTTCTGTGCATTTTGTCTTTATTTTACAGTTGAGAGTAGACATCATGGGGAGAGAGCAGCATGGATGCTTGAATCAACCCAGAGATATGACAGTTACATGGTACCGGTGAATCTTTTTAAAAGCAGCTCATTACTTTAAAGCTGCAATGTGTACATTAATTTTTTTGTTCACTTGGGACCAGAGGATCAAGCTGAAAACACAACATTGACATATTAACACTTATTTGTTATGGCTAACATTTTAGCAAAGAGTTCATCCTCCACATCCAGGAGATATGGATCAACATTAGCATTCATTTTTGATGTTCTGGATGTTGGTACAAGATTCGCTCTTTTTAACTCTGTTTTGGTCTCCACTGACTAAAAATATTTGTCTCTTTAGCTGTTGAATGCTCCACTATGTTCTCCAGCTAGTTGCTAACTGTGTCTCTATGCTACTTGGTGCTGTGCAAGTAAGAGTGCAGTGAGTTTAACAGAGCTTTTATACCGAAAATGTGAAAGGAAACAGTAAAACTGCAGGTTGTTAAACCAAAACAATGAGCTGCTAAAATTGTATGAAATGATAAAGGAAACTGCAGTTGGGCGCTAAATATCTGTGGGTTCATCACTACAAGCAATCCCTTTCACATAAACATTGGTCATTTCATCCATTATTGACATAAAACTATTGATTAGTGCAGCTTTTAACCTGAATTAATGGATTTTTTGGCCACTTGGGGGTAGCAGAAACAAGTTGTTCACGCAGCACTGACATATTATCGCCATTTAAGTTGATATGTTGAAATTGTTAGAAAACAGTCGCTTATTTACACATCCAACAGTTACGGAGCAACATTATCATTCATTCAGAGTTGTTTCTGTCCACCTGGTGAATGTAAGTCCAATATTCACTCTCTTTTAGCTCTGTTTTTGTTCTCTACCAACTCCTGAGGGAAATATCCTGCTCTTTAGCTGCTAAATGCTCCACTATGTTCACCAATATGTCGTGAAATCTTTCTCTTTGCAGTTCAGTGCTGAGCATGTAGCGTACAGTCGGTTTTTAGAGCTTTTTATTTGAAAACAGCCGCCTGCTGCGGCCAAAAACGACGCAATGAGAGTGCTGAAAGTGAACCAAAACAGTAAAGTTGCAGCCAGACATCTAAACAATGTGCTGAAACTCGATATAAAGTGCCGTTAAGCCCTGGGGGAACAACAGAGTCACTGATAATTCTCTGTAGAATCATGAGTGACGTCTCTCTCATTTCATACATTGTTATTATAAAAAATATCAATTATAGCTGCTTAAAATTATAGAGCATTTCATGGGCTGACAAGATGTTTTAAATATCAAGTGTACAGTAATTGAGAAATTAACCTCTGACCTAGACGGTTTTCTCTGCCTCTCCCTGATGCTGTGCTGTCTGACAGGCTGTCAGTTATCTGGCCGGTCTCCAGCAGCTCAGGACTGGAACAACAGCTCTCTGAGGATGAGCATTGGTGCTGGCCAGCATCCTGACAGCCAGCACACATAGACCAGCAGCCACCATCCAAAACCGGTGGAGGGGGGGGAGTTCAACTGCAGAACGACCCGTCCACTGGGAGTCTATTGGAAGAACTGGGCTGCTGGACTCTATTTTTCTCTCTCACTTCCTCTGCATGTGTCTCTTTCATTATTTCATTTTCTCTCTCTGGATCCAGCCTGGGCAACAAAACTCAGACTGGAACGTGGTGTTGGCAACAAGTGACGGACACTCCCAGATTCTCTGCTGTTTATCTCTCAGCTCTTTAACACGGGCTCTTTTAGTGTCGTCTTTTCACATCTGTTATACTTGAGAAACTCTGTGGCTTCCATTAGGCAAATACAATATGTTCAGCATATCAATGAGCATAGATGATGGTATGACAAAGCAGTGTTGTGAATGGATTGGTCGATACTCTTTTGCCAACAGGCCAAGCAGGACATTTGCTGCTATGGTCAGAAATCTTGAGCAGTGATTGAGATTCACAGCTCAGTTTGTGTGTTTGTCATTAGATGACTGCATCCTGAAGATCTGGTTTGGGAGAGGAGAGGTGAATCTGGGTGAAATCTGTGTGAAATCTGCGTGTGAGGAAAGTGAATCATTTCCCCTTGGTCATTCTTCAGCCCTCACATTGCTTCAGAGGAATTGTACTGGGCAGCTCCCCGGCTGAATGTGTGTAAACGCATAAATCAAACAGAGTGTTGCTGAAAATGAACCAAATAAAAAAATAAAAAAAATCTTCATAATGTCCAGCAGCCTTCTAAAAAAGTGAAGGTTATCACAGACATTCCTTTTAAAGTTAAATAAAGCCTGGGCCTTTAAAAGTGGCCAGATCTCAGAGTAACAGTGAATTGAGTGTATATGTCTAACCAACAGTTTTGTGTATAGATCCACAAGTGGCGTTTTCACTACAAAACTACTGTAATCACTGATGTCACATGCTTTCACAAGCAGTTGAAGAAAGTACACGTATGGTAAGTATAGGGTATACAGTGTATCATACAGATAGCATATTTGTACTTGGTGGCGACCAATTAACAACTACAACACAACATTATTAATAGTATAGTGGTAATGGTGGTAATACTATTTTATTAATATATAAGACATATAATAATAAGACAGTATTTAAGAGTATTTTACTGTGTTGCAGTTGTTAATATTTGAGCAGAAAAACTGTAACTCTCTTACTTTACACAGAGCAGGTGGATTTACCAAAATAATGAATTGTCAGTGTAATAAAGGTCTGGTGCTCTCTGTTGATGAAGTAAAGGTCACAGCCATTATTGGATATTTTAAGTAGGGCTGGGCAATATATCGATATTATATTGATGCCGTGATATCAGACTAGATATTGTCTTAGATTTTGGATATCGTAATATCATGATATGGCCTAAGTGTTGTCTTTTCCTGGTTTTAAAGGCTGCATTATAGTAAAGTCATGTAATTTTCTGAACTTACCAGACTGTTCTAGCTGTTCTATTATTTGCCTTTAACCACTAAGTCATAATATCCACATTACTCATGATTCTTTATCAAAAATCTCATTGTGTAAATATTTTGTGAAAGCACCAATAGTCATCCCTACAATATCGTCTCAATATCAATATTGAGGTATTTGGTCAAAAATATTGTGATATTAGATTTTTGATTCAGCCCTAATTTTAAGATGTGTTATTTGGCATCATGCTTCCCAATGGTTGCATTATGCTTCTCAAATGTGAATATTTTCTGGTTTCTTTAGTCTTCTATACAGTAAACTGAATATCTTTGGATTGTGGACTGTTGGTCAGGACAAAAAAAAGACATTTGATGATGTCACCTTGGGCTTTGGGAAACAGCGATCAAGATTTTTCACCATTTTCTGACATTTTATGGACCAAACAACTGATCGATAAATTGAAAAAAAAAATTGACAGATGAATCAATAATAAAACTAATCGTTAGTTGCAGCCCAAATCCTAATATTCAAGTTTCTAACAGTTATTTATGCATATCCTCCGAATTCAAACGTCCCTTTATTCCCGCTGGCACAGATAGAGATACAGCAGACTGTACCTAAAGCGCTATTTTAGGGACAAAGTCACTTAACTACATGACCAGTTGGCTCTCCTAAAACATGAAGTAACAGTTACAACCCTTTTTTCTTCTACTGTCTTTAATTGCTTTGAGACATGCTCTCCTAAAACTGCCATATGGGTAATTTTGGTATCTATCGCAAATGACAAAGGTGTCCTTCTTACACCATGATGGTTGATATCGGGCCTTTTGCGCAGGGAATCAGGGCTCAAATATTACTCTCACAATCCAAGCTTTGGGGCTGTGGCATCCTCACAAAGTGGAAAAGGTATCTTGGGTTCTTCTCCGCCTCGTCCTTTTGTATGAGCAATATCTGTTATCTAAAAGCATCATAATCCCTCTCTGATGTGTCCACTTCTCTTCTTGTGCATCATCTTGTTTATTGGTGGCATATATTATAGTCATGAGCGATTCCATAGAGTAGAGTAGTCAGGACCGCATATACCACCTGTATGAGTTGGTGAGCCACCAACAATGTTTTAGCCTAATTTCAAACAGGAAACTTGCAAAGGTGTTAGAAAGTAGCTGCTCGGCGTTTTGCACTCTATGAACCTGAAAGTGAATGGGTATAACTTGTGATAAACTGGTAAAACCCATGAATGGTCAAAGTTAACGTGTTAACTATGCTTGTTGGTCTTCTGTCTATCGCTTTAAAGCTTTCGGGAAAGGTTTGTCAGTCTAAAATGGAGCAGAAACATCTATTCCAAGAATAAAAGTAACAGACTTAACGTGGATTTACCCTCCTCTATACATCAGAGCCACAGATGTGAGTGTATGAGCCTTAAAGACACTTCTTATACTGAAATAGCGCTTAATTGACTGGTTGATAGGGCTGCAACTAATGATTATTTCAATTATCGATTGATTTGCAGTTTATTTTGTTAAATAACTGATTACTCGTTTGGCATACGAAATGTCACAAGATAGTAGGTAAACAGAGAAAAGCAGCAAATCCTCACATTTGAGAAACTTTTTTGCTCAAAAAATGACTTGAACAATGAATTAATTATCAAAACAGTTACCAATTAATCGTTCGACTAATTGATTAATCGTCTAACCCTTGTATCTCTAGCCAAGTAGTGAATTACTTAACTGACAGAAAATGAATCTAAAACAACTTTGATATCAAACTGATCATTGAATTCCCTTTTTAAGTATAATACATACATTTTAAGCAAAAAAAAATCACTGATTCTAGCTTTTAAAATATAAAAATGTGCTTTTCCTTGCCCTCTATGACAGTAAACTGAAGAGCTTTAGGTCTTAGAATATGACAACATAGATTTTTGGTAGATTTTTCCTTTTTTTAAAAAAAGAAAGGGAATTTTTCAGTATTTTCTTATAATTTATAGACTAAGCAATCATCCAATCAAATGAGAGAACAACTGGTTGATTAATTGATTGTGTAACTAATTGTTAGTAGCAGCCCTACAGTATACTGAAGCAAACAAAAGAAAAAGAGCATGATGCACTTGTCTCATGGCACCATGTCTGGGGATGAATATCATTTGAATTCATTTTGACATGCAGGCTGCACAGAGGCTTAAGAAACTCCATTTCAGTCTAAGCTCATTCATAATTTAAGAAACAGGCAATCCTCACTTTTGATTTATTATTTGGATTTATTTGGTTTTCTGGCATTTCTGTTGGATTTCTATCGTATCCTCCAGCTAAAGCTCATTTCAGTAAGATGAAAAGGCTTTTCTAGAGCCGTTTCTTTGCAGGGGAACGGCATTTCTCATACGGGGACAATGAGGCTATAAACTCAATAAACTGGACTAACATATTGTCTAGAAAGCACTTGCCATATGCAGGCCTCAGTGACAGTAATCTTACCGAAGTTTCCAGCAGTAGCAGTGTGTGTCTCAGCAGTGTGTGTGAGCAGGAGGTTTCTCTGTGATGGTGATAAACTCTCGCTGCTGGAGTGTGAAGTTGAAGTTTCATTGTACTCCATGTCGCCGGGTTCATTTGTGATGGTTGAATAATAAAATCCAGTCGTTCCCGGTTCCGTGCTGCTGTTATTTGGGGTCCCTGCCCTGAGGGGCCCCGGTAGACCCAGCAGGAGGACCGACAGAGACAAACCGAGGACGTGATTCAAAAACCACGTTTCCATGATTTTCGAGACCCCAAAAGTGGTCGCCGATAGTTGCCGTGAAGTCGAATAAATGCCGGGGAGTCTGCCGGGGACACCATGGGAGGAGCGCTTCAGCTTTTAGAGAAGTTTCATGATAATGACATAAATCCGTGTGGAGGTCCGGAGAGGAGATCCGCGGCTCTGACGGCGGGGAACGGAAGATAACAGAGCCGAGGCAGCAGCCTGTTGTTATCACAGCCCGGGCTCCTCCTCCTCCTGTACACGCACACACACACACACACACACACACACACGCACACACACACACATACACACACACACACACGGTCCCGTTATTCAACCCAGCAGTGTGCACCTCCGGTCCTGCCGTTAAAAAAGTGGAAATATTCCTTGTTTCAGTCATGAGATGCTGGTGCTCCAGAGACTGACTGTGGGTATTTTTTTTATAAATGATCAAACAATTCATCGGCAGTTGTAAATGTTAAAGGATATGTTCACAGTCTGTCATAAAACAACAGTCAGGTGCCAAAATGAACAATGACACGTTTTTTTCTTGCTGTAATCATTCCTCCTGTTCATACTGACCATTATAAGATCCCCTCCAGGTGTGCTTATAATATAAGTGATGGAGGACAAATGAGTAAATAATTATTCAGAAGTTTATTTTGAAGCTAATATGAAACTTGAGTCAAATAAAGTGGATATCTTCCACAGTTACAGTCATTTTACCAAGAAAAAAAAAATCCCTCTTTGTGTCTCAACAGACTATTTTCCTGTTCAGCTGCAGTGGACAGATCATAATGAAAAGAGAGACAGTAACTTTGAAAGGTACTGAATTGATTTGACTAATTTAGAAGGCTGAAGCTTCATATTAGCTTTAAATAAACTTGTAATTAAATTTTTGCTCAAAATGAGCACTGTGGATTTGTCCCTCATCATTTACAGTGTAACCACATTATGAAGGGATCTCTTAAAGGCCAGTATGAACAGGAGGAATGATTACAGCAAGAAAAACATGTGTCAATGTTCAGTTGGGCACCTGACTGTTGTTTTAAGACAGACTTGAAAAATTGTGAACCTGTCCTTTAATAAACTGTTAATAAATAAAATCTGTCCAGTTGCCCCGAGGGGTCTTCTTGTTGAAGTGCTGGAGGAGGTTTTTTCCACAACCTGGCAACCCAAGTTATTCAATGCCTTAAATTGATCTTTAAATCATTTTAGTATAGCTTTAGTATTTATAAAGCCATTAGTTATATAAGAGTGTCTTTTTAGAAAGTGGCACCCATACTTCTGACCTAATTATATATTATATATATGAATATTTTTCATTGTTCCTGACTTTATTTATTAGTTTTCCTTGTGAGAGTGGGGAAAGAATAAGGACAATAATGTTAAGTAACAGCTACAAGGAGCTTTTGAATGCTGCTTGACAGAAAGAGGTCTAGAAATCCGATTATTTTGCAAATGTAATGGAGTCATGCCAACAAATAGTGATTTACCACCCAAAAAGTATATCATATTGTTTCATTTGAATAAACTTTTGAGGCCCGAGGAGGTAAAACTACCCACTATTTCACAAGAAAGAAGTAAAGTGAACAAAAGTTTGTCTTGTAGAATAATATTCTGCTTCTTTCCGATCTTGTGACCTCTCAGATTTATCTTGTGATCCCCTAGAGGGATCCCACCTCCCAGGTTAGGAACCAGTGACTTTTACAACAATTAATTCATACACAGAAATTATAAATAATTTAAAGATATACACATTCCACCAGCAAAGCATCCCACATATGTTTAAAATTCATCTCTTGGCTGCAGCCGAGCTGATTTACAAGACAGAGTGTTGTGTTTCCTGGCTGGGACCTACATAAAAGCTGCCATGGTGAAATTTAAGGGTGTTGTGACAAAAACATTATTTATTGGGCGATGAAATAGTTTGCACTGTAATATAAGCAAGCAAGTAACGCAGGTTTGATTCCAACAGAAACAGAACCTGCTTCAAAGAGGATATTGAAGACACTGCAGTACTTGCAATATTGAATCTTGAATATGGTAGTTTATAAGATTATGATATTTTATGGTCCTTTACAATTGACAATAGAACAATTTTAAAATAAAAAGAAAGGGAGTTTGTGTAGAGATACATAAGAAATGGCTGGGAAAAGTGTAATACATGCAGTGAATTAGAATACAACCTTTGTCATACTTTTATGACCTGAGGATTTCCTGTAAAGTTTAGACTGCACTGTTGCCTCTATCCTACATGATACAAAGCACAAACCTGTGTGGGAACAAGTGCATTGTGTGCAGCCCTATAGCATGTCAACATACACAAAGAACTGTCCTGCATGACTGGCAGAGATGATCTGGAACCGAAGCTGCAGGGACTAGCAGACCAACAGCTCTAGGATTGAGAATTATCTGATGCTCCAATCATTTTCTTAGCAGCGAATTATAGAGACCTGTTGACATCAAGGAAACAAATATCTTTAAAGATTATCATATGCCTGTTGGCAGTTTGCAGCTCTGACGTTAGAAACAAAATGCCGAGAGGAAGTGGTTTTCACAGCAGTTGCTGTAGAGCTGTAGTAACACAGCAACACACAGTTCACCCAAATAACCACCTGATATACAACTGAAATATATTCAGTATGTGCTTCAAAATAAATGAAATGCCGTCCTCAAATCACTGCTTATTCTGTCTTTGACACCTGTCCTCTTACTTGGATATTTCATAACCAGGAATGATCAGTAAGTATGGTATATATTGGGTATGTAGTGCTGGTTTTATTTGATGACAGGATGTTGGTTTTGATTTTGTAACAGTAGAGAGGCTTTCATGGCTTAAATAGTCTACATTTGATGTTGAAAACGTTTGATCCCCTAAGTCACGTTTTTTTGGTTTTAACTGACTTTAAAGGACCAGTGTGTAGGATTTAGTGGCATCTAGCGGTAAGGTTGCAAATTACAACCAAATGAATACACCTCCCCTCCCATTCCAAGCAGGTGGGAGAATCTATGGTGGCCGCAAAACTCGCAAAAAACACAAAAGGCTCTCTCTAGAGCCAGTGTTTGGTTTGTCCGTTCTGGGCTACTGTAGAAACATGGCGGTGCAACATGGTGGCCTCCGTGGGAGGGGACCCGCTCTCTATATGGATATAAAGGGCTCATTCTAAGGTAATGAAAACACAACAATTCTTATTTTCAGGTGATTATACACTAATTAAAATATACTTATTGATATTATATTCCATTTCTGCAAAGTCTGTTACGCTAGATGCCACTTTTCTTCGTGACTGTCGTCTGACACCACTGATTGGGACCACATTTAAAAATGTACATGTTAGTGTGAGGGGTGTGGAATAATTAAATCTTATTACTTCTTTTTTTTTTTTTTTTTTAAAGTAGACTATCAGTCTATGCTGACAGATTTGTCATTTCTGTATTATTATGGAAGACAGTGTCATTTTTTCTTCAAACCAACTGAATCTAAAAGCTTATCTGACTAAGCTTCTTATCTTGGTTTAATGGTTTTCTGTGAAACATTTTTAAAGATGAAGTGATGTGTACATTTTTGAGTCTTAAATTACATTTTACATTTTCTTTCTCATTTCCCATATTTTGTGGTCTTCTGTCTGCAAGAGAACACCTCCTGCGTCACCTCTGAAGTTTAATAACCAAGAAAAGCAGAACAACAACAACCGTGGCAAAAGTATTCAATGAACAATGAACTGAACACATACAGAAGTTAACATACGCATTGAAATGAAACCTTTGTGTTACACATACAATATTTATGCCACATGAGCACAATGGTGGCTGGACACAACAGTACAGTTAACTGACAACAATAACTTTTAACAGAGAAGACTGATAATTCCGTCAGTCAGAGTTAAATCCATTGAGTATATGAAGACAAAATAAATTATTTTTTTTAGTTTTAATTCAGTTTACTGTTATGGAAGACAGAGCCCTGCCAACTACAGCTACATTCAGTCTAAAGACATCTCTCTCTCTCTCTCTCTCACACACACACACACACACACAGACACACACGCACACACTTTGTGCAAGTCAAGAAAAAACTTAGCTCATATTTCCTTTGACCACCACAAGAAAATGAACCACTGTAGGTCTCTCTGAAATAGAAAATGTGTGCAGAATGTGGTTGATCAGAGTGACACGAGACATTGTTTGAGGCAGAAAATGGTTTCAGGCTGTGAACATTCACATGTACTGTAGCGGCAGAAGTGTTTATGTCAGTCAGTGGAGTGACGGTTGCACCATTTCGTCTGTCCTGATGAATGAGGATTGGTGATAGCGGTGACGAGAGGCAAAGTCAGCATTTTCCTCTGTCAGCTGCTTGGTTCTCAGGCCGACCCCGGACAGAGAGGGTGTCACTACGATCTCATCCCGGGGAGATCCTTTTCCCCTGGAAGACAGGGAAATAGTAGGAAGAATGACTGTGCGACCTGGGAAATCACTACATAATTAAATTGGAAAATTGATTTAAAATAGTTAGAGATACAGTTGCTTATCTTACATGCTAGGGCTTAGTAAAACAAGCATGGAAAGTTAGTTTCAGTCTGTACTTAATCAAAGATAAATATCAGATAAAATGTTCTTCACTGCAAGACTTGCAAGAATTATACAGACGACTAAGATGTCAAAAACATTTGAGTAAAAGTCTCAAGAATTTTGTCTCTTTTAACGAAGATCAAAAATACAGGCAACAAATCTTTATTGACACTAAATGTAGTATTTTGTTAAATAATAAAACCACACAATACCTGCAAATGCCACTTAATGTTGATTTGAGCCATGTGAAAAAGCTGAATCGAGCTGCAATACCTGTGAAATAAATCAACAACCAAACTGTTATATTTTTGTGCTGAAGAAAAAAAGGTAATAAGCTAATTGGTTATTTTCAATACTACTTTACATACAAAAATAGGTATAAAAATATGTAATAATCATAATAATACATTTAAATTCTCTATGGAAACACTTCATAAATCTCTGAAGTTGTAACAGGGTGGGAGACATAAACAGCATCTCACTGATCACCTGTGGAGCAACTGGTTAACACTTGCAGAACTTTTGCTCGGAAATGTTGTGAGTCAGACAGCTGAGGCTCGCTCCAATGTGGTGAGTTTAATGCACAGATGCACAGTGTCTCATCCAGCTATTCTAAAAATCCTAAACCACAACAGCTGCCAGGCAAAGAGACCGCAAGTGAAACTCCAAGTAGTGTGTCTGAGTGCATTACCAGGTCACATAACAACTGGGCGGAGGGTCAGCAAATCTAAATGCCTCAAATCTAAATTGCAAATCAGGATTTCTTTTGTTTGACATAATGCGATAATCTAAATGATTAAATATTAAGACATAATTACACAAGGCATTACTTGTAGACTACTCCTACAGTTATGAAAGGCCGGAGGTTAAAAATGGGATGACCTTGTAAACGTGCAACAAAAATAACACAACAGGCATACAAAGACATTTCCTCCTTTCAGCAGTCAGTAGACATACTTAAGTTAATATCAAAAGCAAAGAATGTACAATGAAATATTTTAAAACAATTCACACTTAATTAAGGCCTTGTAATTCTGGAAATGTCCACTACATTTCATGCCAAGAAACAGTATAAACTTAGTTGTTTGTATCTATAGTATAACTCATACAAAAAAAGTCATAAATGTTAAGCTATTTTACAAAATCTGCAGAACACATACAGAAGAAAATGGCCAGAATGTAGATAATTTAATTCCATCAAAATTGAATTATTTTCTGAGGTACAACTGTCGGTGAAGCCATGCCTTATTTTATATTTAACAAATGCTATGCTCATATTACCTGTTTGTCATTTAATTATACAAATTGTACAATAGCCTACACAACACAGTCTAATTTGCAGATACAAATGACTTAAATAGTTAAATAAAATATATAAATTATCATACTATATTCAACACTGGCCCTCCATTTGCTCATCAGACTGTGTTCATTTAGGTTAACTGATCACTGAAGTTCAGATCAAATCGACCCAGAGCTGTACTGGGCTGAAATCACACTCTGTCCTCTACAGGAAATATAAATGATCCCAGAACAGCAGGCTAACAATGCCAAACACACAACCGTGGACAAGAAAGGAAACACAGTAAAGACAGAAACTAAAGGGACAATGCCTTCAATATCATGAACTTGTGCCTTTTAAAATGTAGCATATTTTCCTTTTATGGTACCAATTGTCAAAATGCAGGACTGTCCTGTCAGAGTCAAGGGATTTGTTAACCCTAATAAATTATCATGAAGCCTGGCTAAGTGTCTCTAAAAAGGAAATGTAGTGATGCAGTCACCTATGGGTAGTCCAGGACTGGTTTTCCCGATGTAGAAGAAAAGCAGCAAGGCAATGACTATGTTTGCTAAGGCGTAAACCCACTGAATAACAAACATGATCAATATGGAGCTCAAAGCCTGAAAGAAAACAAATTGATATACTCATATTATTCATTAAAATCTGATAACATCAACTGAAAATAAAGAAAGAACAACACTAATGCACAACATGAAAAGTGTAGCTTACACCTATAAGAGCGACCCAGTGATTGCAGAACTTTGCATAGTATGAATCTGGCATGGGTTTGATTTCAAAGCTCTGGTGCTCCGCTTTACCTCCAGCACCTGAGAGATTTAAAAAAGGGTGAGGTTACTATACAATCTGTGAAAACCAACTTCCATCTATCTTCTCCACTCTCACTTCTAGTTTGATGTTTCAAGCAGATCACCTGTGCTGTGACTCTGAGGCCCAAAAGATGGCTCTTGCTCAGCATGGCAGGTTTTTGTTTGTGGCTCTTCCCTGGTCCTGGGCTCCCCGCTCCCACACCGCATCTCAGCTTCCTCCTGTGGTTGAGTTGAACTGATCTCCTCTTCTTTCTCTTCTGAAAACATATTTCTGTTCAGATCCAAGCCAAAGCTATCCATCAGCTTCTGCTTTGCGGTAACCTTTCTGTTCTTGCATCTGCTGCTCAGCTCTTGCATGGCGGAAGTCTTCTCAGCTCCAGCATCTCCATTTTGGACGGAGGGAAAGATCTGATCCATGTCCTTGGTGAACTCCAACAGAGTGCCTTTAATCTGTGGACTCTCGCCTCCACTCCCATAGTTTGGGAGAGTGGCCTCAATCAGAGGCCTGGAGCCCTGCCTGGTGGACCTCCGCTGGTTGCTTCTGGTCAGGATGAAGACATCCCTGCCCTCTTTAGTCTGTAGCTGGAAGGTCATGGCCACGCTGAAGTAGGAGTAGTCGATAAAGCTGTAGGTGAGCATGAAGTTGATGCTGACGATGGGGGCCAGCACGTTGACCTGGCCGATGAAAATGAAGGCCATGGTCAGCAGGCTGGTCAGACAGATCGCTGCCACCGGAGTCCTGTTTGGGCCTTTCTGTTATAGAGAAGAAACTTTAGGTAAAAAAAATGCCGCCCTTGTTCACTTAAGTCAACAAAATTAGACTGCAAGGTAAATTAAAGCTAACCTCTGGAGGGTGAGTGCTTTATGTAGAGAGGAATTTTTGCTTCTCTTGTGCCTTTAATTTTAAAACGTTACCTTTCGGTTTACCAAAATGTAGTGAGTTGTGACTTACACATATTGTATATCTTAATGAAAAATACAGAGTTAACATATAATTTAGGTGTTATGTCATTATCGCAACAAATCCCAAATATATCGCACTCACAAATCAATTTGCAACCTGTAGCCGTCAAAAACGTGTGTATTTTCAAAATCAGCCACCAAAGAGGCCTCCCATGCCTTTCTTTGGTCAGAAGCATTCGTCATCCCTCATAAATGCTAACCTGACACTAGAAATCTGTCTGCAAGCCCATGAGAAAGTAAGTCAGATTTACAACATTCAGAAAAGAACTATTTTTTCTACTGAAAGTGTCTGCCTTTATTACAATAGATTTCAGCCCAACACATACACTCTACTTAATGAACTGTGAGTGCATCTGACATTTCTGATGAAGTGAGATGAAAATTATGTTTACATGAAACAGCAGCTGTAACAGGAGTACAAAAACAATGCCCCGACAATATCTCAAAGTGGACAAATCGTTTTAACATGTGGTTTGTTAACCCAGCTTGCTTTCACTTCCCAGGTCCTGTCATCCAGTTAGATGAGTACTGCTGTGTGCCTGGCGGGCCTCCAGAGCACACAGCGGTGGAGAGGGGCCCTGCCCGTCGCCCTTCCTGCGTTTGTTCTGAAGCTTTGATTTGGGCCAAGATGTCTAGGGCCTCATTCCAGTCCGCTGAGAGAGGTCAGACACTGCTGCCATCCAGGGAAGTCTGAGGAAAACTGGGGGTGGATGGGGTCAGCACGACAACATGACTGTGTGTGTGTAGTTTTGTGTAGCAGCAGTAATAACTCTTCGCTGTAATGCAGTCACTCACTTCTATGGAGTGGAGTCCGCACTCTATAATTAGGCAGTCCTGTCACCATTTCCTGCTGAGTCCACCCACCACACCCCCCCCATACATCAAGGCTACACACACTTATTAGGTTACAATATGCCAATTACTCTGGATAATCCTAGACTATATTTCTACTCAAACATTGCATGACTCATGCTAATATGATTTAACTATTAGTTAAGTAATGACGCAGTTATTTAAGTATGTAGTTCAGTTTCTTCACTTTTTAAGTGAAGATAAGAGACAGATAAACTCATAGATGCACTTTTTATTATACTGAGATCTCCTGAATAACGACATTTTTTTTAGCTCATTTCATAGATGTTTACAAGGAGCAGCACATTTCAAAAGCAGGGAAAATTTGACAGTTAGGGTTTACCAATCTGTATTTCTTAGCTTAGCATTAACCGTAACTTTTATCACACTTTAAGTCCCCCTATTTAGCATTTATAAGCAGCAACTTGAAATAAATGGTATTTGTTCGCAGTTGAGGCAGTGGTGACCTAAAGGTTAGAGAAGCAAGCTTGTGACCAGGAGGTCGTCGGTTCAGTCCCTGGACTGGCAGGATAAATCTGGGTGTGGAAGGTGAAAATGCAGACCTTGCCTCTCCCTCATTATCAACACTGAAATGCGCTTGAGCAAGGCCCTAACCCCAACCACTCTAGTGGAGCTTCAGTGGCTAGCAGATCACACTGTGGTTGTACTGGGTGGTTACTAGGTGCGAATGTGATCAGGGCGTTCCTGAAAAAGAGAGGCTTCCTCTCAGTGAAATTTCCCCGAATAAATAAAGATTAATAAACCAATGAAGGCATTCTATATTATTAACTGTTTTACTATATTATCACTGTCATTGTATTGTTGACAAATACATTAATAAGCACTTTAATATCTTCCATCAACTACATTATAGTGTCTTATAAACCATTTATTAAATAATTATATACTGCTTATAAATGATAGTGTTTGAAAAAGTAAACGCAAAATCTTCACAGTCGCATTATATAAAAAGACATCTTTTCTCAATGCTCATCACAGTTACAGGACTTTCTTGCCCTGAAGAGAAACACTCTGGCAGCAACTCCTCCAGACAGTGTGCCGACTCAACCAGCTCCACCAATTCATTGCACATGTTTGGATTAAGATTATAGATGGTTTAGATTAGGGGTAAGTTTAAGTTTTTTCTATCCTGGTAAAGGAGGCGTGATATGTTCGCATCCTGAGAGGAAGTACTGACTTAGAAAGTCAAACTCAGCCGAGTGCATTGTTTGTATATGAGAACAGGAAATGGAAAGAAGTTTGAAATTATCATTTAATTTATATGTTAAAAAAGTGAAATAAAAAAAAACTTTTCTTGCCACTAGCAGTGTGGCTCTATGATGGCTATGTCTGGCGGTCTGAAGGAAATATATATATCTGATATCTGATAAATGAATTAACTGTGATAACATATTCATGGTTCCTGCAGGACGAATTATAAGAACTTTGATGATTTCTTAACTTTTCATTTAGCACCGTTATCAGGTCAAAATTTCACTTTGTGCTATACTGGTTTATAAGTACCTGCTATACACATGACATTCCCATCATCCTCAGCTGCAACTTCAGTGTTAATTATCAAGTGTTCGCATGCTAACATGCTACAATGAAACTGTAAAAATGGCAAACATTATACCTAAACTTCAGCATGTTAGCATTGTCACTGTGAGCATGTTAAAATGCTCATGTTAGCATTATTTTTAAACTCAAAGTACTGCCATAGCTATGAGTACTTGCTTGTTAAAAATAGCCTATAAATTATAATGTTTAAATAGCCCAGCCATCAATCTTTGGAGAGGCTTCACAGTGTGTTCCCAAACTTAAGAGTAAAGCTCCTTTTTGATACCAGACTTCATGAATTGGGCTAAACAGGCTAATCTCACTGTACACAGACAAGTAAAAAGTATCCATAGTTTGTCTGACTCCAGATGCACAGAAGAAATAGTTGGCTAACACAAAACTGAACTATCCTGTTAATATTTGGTCATATGTTTGAGATTAGTAAACTTGCAGTGCAACAAATCATTTGTCACTAAGGTAGTAAAAGTCCACATAAAATGGTGTGTTAACCAGGTACAGCTCACTCTGATCATCACCTTACTCCAAGGACAATAATCAGTTAATAATCTTAATACTACAATTTTATTCACTTTTATATCCACTCCATTCATGCATCCACCCACCCCTTTTCCCAGGAAGGCCAGAGCGGGGATGACCCTCTCTTGGGCGATGCACTGGAGGATCCTGGGTGCTCCATACAGGCCGCCCATGCAGGAAGCGAGGGAGGAGATGTAGAGGCCCAGCAGAAACAGGAAACCCACCAAGGAGACCTGAAGGAAGAAGGAAAACAAACAGAGGCTGGAAGAGGATGGGGTGGGGTGGAGAGCTACACCCTGTTCAGTTCCGCTGCAGCCAGTGCCTTATAAAAACAATGAGAACTAACTCACCACTGATGAAGAACTCAAGGACACTGAATAAATTCAGTGATAATTTGAGAGTGAGTATTTTGGGTTAGTATTAATAGCATATTTATTTTTGCAGCAATACTACACTGTCCACACACACCAGTTCACAATGTCATTGTGACATCTGGTCCGACTTAGACCATGTTGCTGCTGTCCTCAAAAGCACCGCCTATTGAGGAGTTGTTGTTTGCATACAAGAACAGTTCTGGATCTGTCTCTAAACTAGACTAAAATGCAAACAGAGAAGTCTGGCAACTGGCGGATAGCTTAACTGCATCAGTTATCTCATTGATAAGCCCACTCTTTCCTCCCACTTTTCAAGGCAAAACAAAAAAATATGGTGTGAACATGACTTTCCACTCTTTGCAAACTTAACAAGTCCTTCCTGACCTTCCTAAAATCCACTGTGCATGTGGAGCCAAACTCAGACTCAAATATGAGAATCCAAAGATCAAATATCAAACCTCCACTACAGGAGCAACATTGCTACTATGTGAAAATGTTGCAGTATATATATCTGCATAACAATCAGATCACCATCAAAATAATGATAAATATATGTAAATGAGTAGAGGAAAGTTAGTAAAGTTTCTAACTCACCTTGAAAGTATGAGTTGGTTTGAGTGTTTGTTTCCACTCCACAGTTTCATTTTTGCTTTAGCATGCTTTGACTCTCAAGACTTTACAAATCATATTTAAAGTAAAAATAGCAACCTAAATTGTTAACCTGCTGCTATCCCAGTTTACAAATGTTAATACAGTTCTGTAAGCTCTCCATAATCAATGTAACAATTTACCCAATTTATGAGTGATATGTAAAAGAGACAGGGTAAAAGTGAATGAGATCTGAATCTGAGACCATCACTAAAACATCCTCATATTATTACTGTTTAATGCTTCAGTTTGTTTGTGCCCTTGACTTGAAGTGTTTGTACACATCCTCCATTAAATATGTATTTCACTCACTCAGTTTAACTACCTGGGTAATATCTTTGCATTATGTACAAAAGTCATATAGGAGAGAAAAGTGTGAATCAAAACACTACAAATTATTTTTCACCACATGCACTCAAAAGTCCCTTTCATCTACTTAAGTGGAAACAAATTCACCAAATATCCAGCATCTCAACCATTTGGAAAAGTGTATACACCCAGAACCAGAACAAACCACATCAACAAAAGCGAGCCATCATGGGAAATCCCCCCGCCTCGCCCCTTCTGTTGAGAAGGCCGCTCTCACAGGGTAGAATGGAAACACAGAGAGGGATTTACCTTTTCTGCTATTAAGAAGTCATAGCGCAGTGCTTCTCTGGTGCAGATGGCCCCCAGGAGGAAGACAAAGACCAGATACAGGAACCACCTGTGGGTCACCAACAGTGCACCATTGCAGAATTAACAACTGCTTTTTTTCCTCACTATTAATAGGGGAACTGTAGCATAACAACTTCACAAGTAGGTGTCTGATAAAGCCATGTAGGGCATGTGGGTGTGTTTGTTCTCTTTGATGAAAGGCCTTTTGAAAAGATGCCACTGTGATCTGATCTCACCACAAACTTCAAAACATTTGGAAAGCAGCCTTATGAATCATCACTCCAGGAAGAGAATACAGGGTGTTATATATGAAAACTGTTCCTGTTACATGATAAGTAGTTAAATAGTTTGGAAAAATCTGATAACTGTAAAATAATTTTGATTTTGTCACATATTGGTAACTTCAGATTTTGCATGTCAATATAGCTCAGTCTGTTTATTCCAAACTATTTTAGTCTCTGCTTTTACAGCAATCCGACCTTTCTAGTTTTTGTTTTTTGTATAACTTTTCTGTATAACTACTGTTGGTCAGTCTGTACATCTCTATGATAGCTGTAGTCTTGTGTACCTAATCGTGTAGTGTTTTCATATTTTACTATGTTGTGTGTATGCGCATGTGTTAGGAGTGGGTTGTCGTCGTACGAGGTGAAGACAGCTGCCAGAGTTCCCACAGGGATGTTGTGTTCAGGCCGCTGAAGGTCTGAGCTCATGTTGAAGCCTGCCATAACCCCTGTACACACATCCAAACCACAGAAATGTAAAACATTGTACAATACAAAAAATAAATAAAAAATCACTGCATACTATATGTGGTTGTGCTGAGAACTGGGTGTGTGACCTATGAACTTTTTAAATGTAAAATTAGATCAAAATGAGATGAGGAGGGCTACTCACCTGTAGCAGCAGGGAAGAAGACCCCAAAGACAGTGAAGAAGTTTTCCCCCGGGCTGTAATCTGGCATCACGTTGCTGCTGAGCAGACCAGGTGAATAACCAATGAAACCGTGCTCTAAAAGAGGAGGCAACAGTACACAAAGCACATCAGCACTGAACATTATGCCAGCATTTCTTCACTGTGGAAACAGTATCAACCTGTCAACCATTGACATGCCTGACAAAAGATAATTCTTATAAAACACTTTCTGTTGGACATCATGTGATGTTAAATAACTTGATTGATACAGGATTTTATAGCATTTTAAATTTAACAGAGAAACTGAAATATAGAACAAAAACATGTATTAAAAAAGACAGAGCATTTATTTTCATGCTTAAAGGACAGGTTCACAATCTTTCATGTCTGTCTTAAAACAACAGTCAGGAGCCCAAATGAACACTGAAATAGGTTTTTCTTGCTGTAATCATTCCTCCTGTTCATACCGACCATTAGAAGATCCCTTCATAATGTAAGTGATGGGGGCCAAAATCCACAACCTTCCTTCTTTGCAAAAATGTATCTAAAAGTTTATCTAAAGCTAATATGAAGCTTCAGCCATCAAAATGAGTCAAATCAAATAGATATCTTTCAACATTAGTCTTTTTAAAGACAAAGTCCCTTTTTTTTGTTACTATACTTTCACCACAGCTCAACAGGGAAACACTGTCCGAGGAAACACAAAGAGGGAATGCATTGCTACAAAGACTGTAAATGTGGCAGATATCCACTTGATATGACTAACTCAGACAGCTGAAGCCTCATATAAGCTTCAGATAAACTTTTAAATGCATTTTTGCAGAAAATGACTGTGTGGACACTGTGGATTTTGTCCCCCATCACTTACATTGAAAGCACATTTGAGGGACATCTTCTAACAGCCAGTATGAACAGGAGGAATGATTACAGCGGCACCTGATTGTTGTTTTAAGACAGGCTTGAAAAATTGTGAACCTGTCCTTTAAATACTGACAAGAATTCAGATTTTCTTCTAAATTTGTATATTTGTCAGTGTGTGAAAGCCTCTGAAACAGCAAGTACTAAATGAAAAATTCCCCCACAAAATTCAAACAAAATGTCCAATTTGCATCCATCTTTTATATAAATACAATTGAAATGTATACAACTTATCCTTGCAGAAACAATAAAATGTATTACAGTACCATCTAATCTGGAATCTCATGCCTTTAAAAAATAGGCAGGGACACACTTTGATCCTGTGCAGAACCTTTAAAAGTACACAGTCTAAATAGAGGACAGGTTGGTTCAGTTTGTTGAATGTGCAGGAGGAGAGATTGTTCTTTATTGGTGGGGGTCATTTAAAGCGCACAGTCTGAAGGGCCCGCCTATGTTACAACACCGGACATTTCCCCCTTGGTTATCTTTCGATGGGAAAGAATGTGTTCTCTCAGATTAATGACATGTTTATCCAAAAGGAAGTCACCACCCTTTTCAGAAGCTCAGCAGCTTCCAAGTTTGAGAGAAAGAATCAGAGTGAGGGAGACAGAGAGTGAGAGAACAGTGAGAGAGCAGGCTCATTTTTTTTCTTTTGTTTTAGACAAAAGTCAAAACCATAAAGGCTGAATATACTAGTTATATAATGCACATGTTCTCCAGAGCAGGAATTTAAAGGAGGTGCAAAAACGGACATGAAATAGAACTAGAAGCCCAAACTCTTGTTCACTCTGTGACCCGGTGAGACCGCCCTCTGTCCAAACAATCAGAATCTAGCAAATCCAGGGCAGTCAGTGTCCATAGCTGCACCATGAGCTCCCCACCCTTATTACAACATCATACTTCAACATCCAACTAAGCCTGACTCTCACAGCTCTCACCACTGACCTCTCTCCCTCTCTGAGTATTCATTTGAGGGCGTTCACATATTTATGAGTCAAAACTATTTCTATGAACATGAACTACATGTTGATACACTGCCAGTGTTTCAAGATTTGATCTCAAGTACTGTTGGCAAACAAATATCTGTTTCAAGTTGAATTTTTGTGCAAGTTTCCCCTTGTCTGAGAGATGTACATACGGTCATCCTTCATACCATGACCCTATATAAAGCATGATTGGATTAACTTGTTTTTTGGGGGAAAAACATGGTGTTTTGCCCCTGTTGCCTCCAAGTATGAGGTCATGGTAGAGGTAATATTTTTTATCCCCAAAGGGAAATTTATTGCACAGCCAGCAGTAAATAAATACAATCAACACATACCAACCTACACTCAAACAAATTACATAAAAAAGACAAAGAATCAAATAATACTGTTCCAAAAAGCTGTGACAAATGAGTTTTAAGTCTATTGGTCCTGCATCTAGGCAGAATATATCTGTGACCGGATGGAAACAACTTGTACTCACTGAACATGGGGTGACTAGGGTCAGCCAGGACTGACTGGGCCTTCTTTGTGGCTCTGACTGTACAATAGGGAGAGTTCCTCAAGATCTGTGCCAGCAATTTTACTGCACATTCTTACAATGCCTTCTAACCTATTCCTGTTTTGCAGGGTAAGTGACCCAAACCAGCAGATAAAAGAAAAAGTTCAAACAGACTCAATAAAACCAGAATAAAATGTTTTCATAAAAGAGGTGTCAACATTAAAACTTCTGAGATGCACATAACACACTATGTCAACACCAGTTTATTTGGGAACATGCACCATGTGACCACAATGTAATCTAAAATAGTAAAAAGGGCAAAAACCAGATTTTGACACAGGGCCCCTCTAATAGACCTACCTTAGTGTTTCAAATTACCAACTGAAACACTGTGAACCTGGGGCTTTGGGGGCTTCTCAGGGTCTTGGTAATCCTGTCTTGATATATGGTTGGTACTGATTTTTGAGCAGAAACCAGCTGTTATAGATAGCAGGCTGTCCAGCTATCTGGTTACAAGATGAAGGTTTCCTTCTGACTATTTTGTACTGACTTTACTTAAGTAAAAGTAGCAATACCACACTGTAGAAGTAGTCCATTCAAAATTTTACTTAAGTAAACATGGAGGAGTATTACCAGCAAAATGTATGTTACTTAATGTATCAAAAGTAAAATTACTCATTATGCAGCAGAACGTGAGTGTTATGTGATTTTACATTATATAATTCATTATTATTATTTATGCATTAACACGTAAGGAGCATTTTACTGTTGGAACTAGTTGAAGTCGAATTATTTTAACTACTTTTTATTTTAATCTATAACAAATCATATTTTATAAGTTTTGAATGTAAAATCTGAATCCGCAAATTAATTTGTAACTACAGCTGTTAAATAAATGTAGTGTAGTAAAAAGTAAACTATTTTCCTGAAAAATGTAATGAAGTAGAAGTAGTAAAATTGATATACTCAAGTACAATTTTGAGACACTTCTACTTTACTTAAGTACAGTATTTGAGTAAATATACTTTCCCTCACTATTAACTACAGGTAGTAATAATTTCTTCAATTTTTATATCATATATGGCTGCTTGGAGGAATCCACTATAACGTGGTGTGGAAGGATCTTACTCTGTAGTCTGCAAAAAAAAAAACAACTGACAAATGTGTTTTTAGACAAAGCTGTGAGGCCAGCATCCATATTTCAGTATGTATATTGTCTGAAGAGCAAGTGTAAAGTCAGAGTGGGGCTCCTTTCTGAGCTCAGCATTCCTCTGATATGGACTGGAATGTGCAGATTACATGAACATCTGAGGCCTCTCCCTCTGTCTGACTGACCTCTTAGTCTCCCACACTAACCAGCATAAATGGCATGTAATATAGGGCAGGCTGTGATGTTACAGAGGTGGGACACGTCCCACTGGGATGATTGAGAACTATATATTATAGAGAGGATCACAGGGAGAGATGATGTGGCGGTCTCAGGAGTAGCAGCAGGCCTCAGATCTCAGTTCCGGCCTTCGCTCTTTGTCATTTACCAAAAATGTGGGTGAGGTCTGGTTAACACCCTAAACCCCAGACCCAAGGATCACATTATGGCTTCCTGTTCTTTTGGGAATAGGCTTCAACTACAGGGGCAGGGTAAGGCGTGTCTGATTGTATTTCATCTATGCACCACAATCAGAAGGTTTCGTGGATAAACTGTTTGGATGCACAGATGTTGGCAGTGTTACTGACCAAACTAGATAATTTACTGTGCTCAAAAACACCACAAACTACAATTGGGAAACGAGTTCTCCTCCAATCAAGGATGATAAAACACTATACTCAGCTGTCCTACATGTTGCAGCCATGCAAATGAGAACGCCAGGTCAGTCTACAAGTTCATATGCTGTATGTTCATGCATGTTCGTGCAAAATAGTACTCATAAATCCTTCTACTGATATTGTTACCACTGAGTCATCAGTATCACATGAGTTGTAGACATTTAGATAGTGGTCTAGAGGGTATAAGGTTGCTGACTACTGATATGAGTTGCGGTAGTGATGGGAATATGATTAACACTGGACAATAAAGGCCAATGCAATTTTGGATTTAAGCTGTTAATGCTTTTTTAAAGCAGCCTTCATTTTCACTTTATTCTGTTACTGGGAATGTAAAAGTTACTGAAACTGCACTGAAGCCTGGGGACTCCAATCATGATAATAAATGATTGATTGATGACAGTGGAAAATTGTCTTTTACTTCTCCCAGAGTATAGCAAAATACACACACTACACATACCGCAACACACCATTAAAAACATACAAAATATATGACATACAATAGTGCAAAATGGGCAGGTAGCAGTAGGTAGGTTATATAAATAATACCAGAGAGCAGATCTTATAAAATGATCCAGTATGGCAAAGGGAATAAAAGACTTCTTGTATATGTTCCAGTTGGCCCTTGTTGGGCCCTGTATTGACCACCAGACATGAGCAGCTCAAACTCTTAATGTAATGGGTGTGAGGTGTCTGCAGTTAAATGATTAGCCTTCCTGTGTGTGGATGATAATTCCAATAAAAATAACAAAAACATAACATAACTAGAAATATAATATAGCATATTAATTTTGCAATTAATACCAAATTAATTTGACCATTTAAGATCATCATTAAAGTGAAAAAAAACTCAAATCCGATGTCCACATTTTGCAATAAAAGGCCAAATATATAAACAAACCAATATATCATTACAGTTTTGATACAGCATATTTCCTGGCTGATAAGATATGCCTTAGCTATGGTGGCTTGGCTACTGATGGTGTCCAAGTGTACATAGGAGAGGAAGGGACAGTGATATCAAACTATGACAGCATGTGTTTGGCGGTGGCTCCTTTTCCTTCAGGATGTGTCACAGCGTTCAGTGAGTGCAGGCTAATCTGGACCGTTTCAGCTAGCTAGGGGGACCTGCTAGGCGTTTGCCAACCATGAGGTCACCACAACAAACACACACAGCAGCTCTTAATAGGAAAAACCTGGGAGTAGCCTGGTTCTCACATACGTCGTCAGTAACTGCAAACTGGCCCCTGCTGGCCTGTGCTATAAAGAAGACAGGAGGTAGGGAGGGGTGAAAAAGGGCAGGTAAGAGTTGGCGACACAGGGGTAGAGAGCATTGTGAAGCTTAATCTTGTAAAAACTACACATTAGACACTACACAATAGACAGGTGGAGTTCCTTGTGGTTTTCTGGGAAAATTAGGCCACTATGGGAAATACTACACATATATATTTTAGTGTATGTGCACTAAATGTAATATTGTTTTTCATGTAAAGCATAGTGAGTACTCTTTTGTCTGAAATGTGTTATTCACATAAAGACCGGCTCAACTTCTGGAACACTCTTCTCTTCCCACTGGACAGGACGTTGATAATCAGTGAGAACAGAAAATGTGGGGAAGGACTTCCTGAAAGCCAACTAAAGAATACAATCTACACAAAGAAACAAAACAAAAGAAAAAACAAAGCCCACATTTTCTCACTATAAAAAAAAATATCTCCAAAACAGCACTTTGGGCTAAACAGACATGATGAAAATGGTTAAATATGTAGCAAAAAGTTTTTTTTACACAGACAGCGGTCTGAGGAAAAAGTGAACTGCAGAGATCTAATACTAACAATGATTAGTGATACTACAGCTACACCTACTGGCCCAAACAAGTTATAGACTGATGACCATTCTAGTCATGAGTCTGGTTCAGTTTTCCTGTCATGCCCCACCTTTGGAAACTGAAAAAAAAATTCACATCAGTAAGTTGAATTGATTTGTTATAACAGGAAAAGCACAGCTGGAGTTAATGACCTTAACAATGGCTCAGATTTAGCAATCATTGCAATGCAATGCAGCAACTAATGAAGCAAGTCAAAATGTCTGCAATTCATCTCTAGTTTTACTCTACATTTTTTCCCGTTGCTGCTACAACTTGCTACAGTTTCCCATGATGGTAGGATGATGTTACCTATATATTCCAAGTAAACATCTGTCCTTAACCTGCAGCTGGCCTTCTAACTATGACAAACATACAGTATCCGCATAGCTGTAGGAGAGATTGTGTTATTACAGAATACAGTTTATACTTACATTTATTAATTTACTCAACAACTGACAGGAGTTCAAATTTGACTTTTTTCCAAGTATTTTTTTTTTTTCCATGAAACTCTTTGTTCTGGATGTTTATCTAGTACTTGAGGCATGTTTTCTTGTTTTTCTATTAAAATTTCCTGGAAGTCGCTCTGAATATTTTATCTATTTAATCTGAGTGTCTGCTAAATGTCAAAACAATCTGTCTAGATGCTGCCTCAGATGCTTTAACAAATATAATTTAACGAACAGCTTTCAGAATAAAATTCTTGGGCAATCACTGAATAATCTGAGGATTATATTGGCATGAAAATACTCACATCAGTCATTGCGTACTGGTGCAAAACATTAGTAATAATTTAACCCTTCCCACGATCACTATGACCTCCCTTTACCCTTCATGTATATATATCATGACCCCTGCCCTACCTGGGTCAAGATGTGTAAAGGTGCCAATGACAAAGTCCAGTGTGGAGACGGCCAGCACAGCCAGCAGCAGCAGCTGGAGTCGGACAATCCACTTGACACCAGCCAGGTTGATTCCGAGCAGGGCCAGCAGCACTGCCGCCGACATGCCGCGCACCGCCCACTGGCTCTGTAGACCCAGCAGCTCTGCCACTGACTCAGAGAAGCCTGTGATGTACATGGCCCCAGCCACGCACTGCAGGGTGGGAGGCAGCATGAAAAGGGAAATTCAAAGTGTGGATCTGTATCAACTGTGGTACTCACATGACGAACAAACAAATAAAAGATGAATATCAGCCTTCAAAAAACAATCACTCAAAGCCTCACTGACAGTCCAGATCTGTTACTCACCTGTCCAAACACATAGAGGAGGCCCACAGTGCCCCCAACCCTGCCGCCCAGCACAGTGGAGATCATGGAGTAGATTCCTCCACTCCCAACACCACAGTGCTCACACACTCCTATCCCTGACATCACTGTTACTAAAGCAACCAGCACAACCATGGAGACAAGGAGCATCCCGAGCAGCACACCCGTGTTGCCCTGCATGATGTCAGGAGACAAAATTACATAAAAGGAGTTAGCTGCAGCTATGTGTTCTTAGTATAAGATTAAGTGACCTGTAAATTGAAGTTTCACCACATTTTCTCCAATATCTTTACAATTGTTATGCATTTTCCTTCTTTCCTTCCTTTGACATTGTATGTTATACTGCTATTAGTTTGCACAATCTTCTCTAAGAGAAAACTGTCACAATTTCTTTTTCTCAAATCACATATTTTTACTTTGTCCCACTACTATTTGCTGCTTTAAACTGATACAGTGTTTACAAAAAAGAAACATCCAACTCTAATTTGCTCAATGTCATACCTTGATTTCAGTCTCAGTGCTAAGCAGGTAATGAGTACTACAAAGTCCTTGCACTCTAGAAAATTTCATGGACAGTTGCGTCGGATCATAAACTCTGACTGTGAAAGGACCAAAAACTACCACACACTGAAGGTCTGAGGACTGAAAAGTGTTGTTTATGATGTGAGTACGTGTGATTGAAGGTGAGCAGGATCTTTTGGTCCTTTCACAGCCTCAGTATTAAAAAAATAAGTAACTGTGGTATACAGGTGAAGCTAGGTTACATTCTTGGTCTTTGCACAGCAACAGCCAAGCAACTTATGAAATTGTGCAACTCACTCTGAATATGAAACATCTGTCTTCTACTGTACATGTCAAGCTTTGATTTATCTGTCAAGCTAAAATGAAAACCACTGTAGCATTTAAGATCACAGGATATCTGTAGCTGTGTCCTGTGATGACAAATGCACATACAAGTGTTTGAGATCAACTGACAGAGTGACACACAGTTGCAGCAAAACATAAAAATTAAAAGCTTCAACAGAGCTGAACAGAGAGACATGAAAAGTGAATAACATTAGCCAGATATTACAAAGTGTAATATGCAGTTCTTTTCTGTTTCACATATTTAAAAAAGACCACTCTTACAATCAGCCATTAATGGATGTTCACACAGTCATATATACTGCAAAGCACTAGTCTGCAATACTAGTACAAATTGCCCCATCACTCCAGCTCATAAACAAGTCTACATTGTTCTCATTGTAATGCAGACCTTGCACACTCAGCTACACGGCCCACACTGTAATGACAACCATGAGACGGCAGTGTTTCCGACAGAGTGAGTTTGTTGCAGTAGTGAGAGGATGGGTAATGGTGGGAGGGTCTTACATAAAGTAATTGATACTGCAAAATCAGAACTGCATTCAGAAGTTAATTTCCAATCAGGGAAATTATAACTTCACGACTGAGCCTGAATGCACCATTCAAATATATATGTACAAAAATGTATAAATTCAGCTTCTCTTCAATAGGTAAGAGCCAGTTTCTGTGTATGTTCTCTGACTGTATATGGCTGTGCAGCTGGCTATAATACATAAATATGCAACACACCAAGTATATACTCACCACCAAGTAGCCTGTGCGTAGGAACAAAACCACACCAAATATGTTGATCATGCATGTGGTGAAGACGCCATCCCAGGTACCGAAGAGTACCGGCTCCCACACAAACAGTTTGATCCTCCACCATGGCTGGCTAGACTGCCGGAGGCCCTGAACATAGAGACACAACTGTTTCATTACTGTCTGATTTGTCTGAAAAGATTTTATGTAATTAATAATAGTGCATAAAAAGTGTAAAAAGTATTTAAAAAAAACTATAAAAAGTATAGCAACAGTTTGTCAGTTTGTCATGTCAGATGACGAAAAGGGAAATTTATCCCTATGTTTAAAATTAAACTGAAAACCTCTGAGTGAAATGGCGCTAAATAATAGGCTATGAGGAGAGGGCCTACTTGGATGAGGTGAAGAACCTGTATGCCTGGTGCCAGTTTAACCACCTCTCTCCCAACATTACCAAGACCAAGGAGATGGTGGTGGATTACAGAAGAAGACAGGACAAACCATACACCCCTCTGCATAAACGGGTCCCCAGTGGAGAGAGTGAGCTCCTATAAATACCTCACTGAGGACCTCACATTCAGCCAGCACACTCAGGCAGTAGTAAAAAAAAAAAAAAAAAAAAAGCCAGGCAGTGTCTGTACCACCTCAGATAACTAAGAAAACTCAAAGCCTTTTACACTGCGGCCATCCAGAGCATCATGTCTGGGAGCATCTCTGCCTGGAACGGCAGCTGCTCCTCTCAAAAAGCCCTCCAGAGGTTTGTGTGCACTGCAGAGCGCATCACAAAAACCTCTCTCCACTCTGCAGGACATACACACCAGACAGGTACTGACTAGGGCTCAGAAGATTGCCAAAGACTCCTCACACCCCTGTAATGGACTGCTTACACTGCTGAAGTCTGGCAGACGCTTCAGCAGCCTCTAAGCTCAGACAGAGAGGCTGAAGAGGAGTTTTCATCCTCAGGCTGTCAGAGCTATAAATAAGGAAATGTAGAAAATGTGGTGTATAATGTACATAGTATATAGTGTAATACTGTTGTTCTGCTGTCTTTTTTTGGAAATTCACCTGCTCACTTGCTGCTAACTTTATTATACATTAAGGTTACATATATTATTTATTTATCTATATGTTAATGCTTATTTATAAGTTTTTTTTATATATATATATTTAATGTGTCTTTAAATCTTTCCTTTTTCTATTTCTCTATAATCCCCTAAGCCCCCTCCTCCTTTCTAATTCTTCTTTTCTCTTCTCATATTATCCAATATTGTACAGCCTTAGAGCTACAAGAATGTCATTTCGCTGCAAAACCGTTAAAACCATGACTGTATAACCCTTTATGTGACAAATAAAACCTTTGAATCCTTGAATCCGTGAATCTGTGATAAGATAACACAAAATAATAGAGTGTGATAACGGATAAACTTGCAATTCTTTAATGTAAAAGAAACATTTGCAACTATTTACTCTCTGCATTTCTCTTCAGATTTAAACAAATGTTTCTCCAGATGCCAAGCAAGAAAATCCCAAAATTATAAGAACTGAAATCAGTTTTTGACTCTCAAAGACTCATTTTTTTAAAAGTTATTCTGGACTGAATGACCTCTCAGAATCTGTTGTATATTTTGCTTACAGAATGTGATAAATAGTTGTTTCTTATGTTAATGGCCGAAACAAATTTCATGAATGTTTGTTGACTGAATGGGAAAATGTATTTTGTTATAATAATGACCATGCATGAGCAATTGTATTGGATTATTTTATACCAAAAAGTTTGTGACTTTATGAATGTGTGATTTAAAAAAAAAAGGATGACCATATGCATGTAAAATTTTATTGATTTAATCTTTTGTGTTCATGTCCACAATTCTTAAAAGAAATTGTACAATAAATGTTAACCTTTTTCCAACAGTTGGGTGTCTGCTTATTTCAATTCAAATCCTCATTTAATCCTATAATTAACACATTTTTAACACAATAATGTGTCTATATGAGGACCACACATTTTGTGTTATATTTGACACAATCACTGTGTTTGAAAATCCAACACAAACCTTGTGTTAAAACTCTCAACACAGTAGTTGTGTTAGAAGGAAAGACAGAATGTGTTGTCCTTATATGGACACATCAGTGTGTTGAGAATTGACACAACTTGTGTTGATATTAACACATCTGTTTTAAGAGTGAACTCAGCCCCCTCCTGCAGCCTCCATCACTATGAATGTGTTAAATATTTGAGCTGACAGAGCAAACATCCTACCTGTGCATCCTCATGGAACAGATCATGGACATGTGTGTTTGTGTTGTTATCAGCTGCTCCTTTCAGCAGTCCTGCCTCGTATACCTCCTGGTCACAGGTGTGCACTGTCCAACCTACTGGCAGTGTATCCATTGCAGCCTACAGGTGTAAACAGGTGAATGATTACTCGGCACTGTACTCCAAATTAATCCGAAATAAAATTAAAAAAAACATCAGCTTTGGGTTTAAATTCATTAATAAGTAACTACATTTGCTCTGTTGGGGAAGGTTGTTGAGTTAAAGTCAGAACTGACTGTATTAGTCCCGCCTATCCCGGTTAAACAGCAACAGGTGCTGCATGAGGACAACCGGACGCCTATTTTTTTTTTCCTAGGATGGTCAAGTCATGACCCGCCTTACTCTGCCTCTGATTTGCTAGTACTCGTTGCCTTGGAAGACACAAGGAGTAAGATTGGTTAGAGTTAAGGTATAAATATCAGAATAAGCCAATCAGAGGCAGAGTAGGGCGGGTCATGACTTCGCCATCCTAGGAAAAATAAAAACTATCGCTACCCGGACACAGAAGGGTGTGCTCCAGATATTGCAGCCAAATAGACGTCAAGAATGAGACATTTTACTAACAGCTCACTTAACTAATAAATCAGTCCAGTCAGGCTGCAGTTCCCTGTGATTAAAGGAGACATTAATTACACCAAACAGATTTAAAACAAGGTTTACCTCAATTTTTAGCCACATTAAAACAACATTTCGGTTCAAAACACTTGGGTTTTTAAAAAAAAATAGTTTTATGGTAACTACAGTCCTCATTAATCTGCTGATGTATCCTTGTGGTTTCCTTACTGAGCAGCAGCACACTGAGCCAATAATAAAATGTGTCAATTTAATGTATTCTGGTGGCAAAAGTAACGTATCCTCTCCAAATTACTCTTAAATTCAGCAATACGGCTCAATTAAATGAAATAAATGTTTTATAAATATTTATCAAAATAACTGCTTGTTGGTGAGCTGTATGTGCAATTAATTTGAGGACAAGCGCCTGCGTATTCAGAGAAGGTCTTGATTCAAACTTTATAAACACTCATTAAATTGACAGGTCTGAATAGTGTAATAAACTTTATTTAAAAGCTGGCTAAAACTTACCTTTCACAGAGTGACATCAATCCATGCTGAGGAGAAAAGAAGGGGGAAAAAAAAGATAACTCAGTTCATGGTTTCCATCTTGCTCCGGTGATGAATCTGTCAGAATTGACAACGTGTTTTCTGAAAACGTCAGCAGCAGGTAATGTTAGGCGAATGTGTTGCGACTGGTTCACTTCCAGGGTGTGTTGCTGCTTTGCACAAGGATCCTGTGTTAGTTTTGGCAAGCCCTGCAGTAGGCAAGGTTGACCAATGATTACAGCTGAAGCATGCAAGTACTGCTCAATATCCTTATCTTTTTATTTGTGGAATTTTTTTTCCCCCCCAACATTTGGACTCCAGGTGGGAAAGGAGATAATAATGTTTTATCAGTAGGATGTTTCTATTTCTGCCTGTCAAGCCTATATTTCATTCATGGCTACAGAAAGTGACAGATACAGGCTTGACAAATTCTGAACATATTTTTGGATTTAACATATCAGATTATATAAAAGGTGTATGGGAATAATGATTTGAATTGTAACAGGCACCAAACTGGAGGATTTTTACAGCAAACTAGCAAAGGTTTGTCCTCTCTGTGCCTATTGAAATAACCCTTTCTGGTGCTGACATGATTAGGTAATTAGTCTGCTGACAGAAAGTTAATCAGCAACAACTTAACAATTGGCTCCAAACCAGTTGTAATGTCACAAATCATGCTCATAGCTACACCCCTTGGATTCTGATTTAAGGTGAGCACAGAGAAACTTTACACTTTGAGCAGATTAATGTGAAAACAGCCTCCTAGTGTCAAATCCTGCACAGTGAAGTTCAAACATCCAACTGAAGTATCAGGAAGAAAAAGCATTTTGAGTGGATGGGGACTTTAAATCACTGATCAATTGATAATTTCAACTATTCTGATTTCAGTTTTTCCAGTGAGGATTTAAAAAAAATAAAGCAGCAAAAAAAAAGAAAAATTAGTATTTTGTGGTCTTAGACTGTTGGTCAAACAAAACAAGACATTAGAAAACATCTAAAAGGTTCAAACTAACCTGTCTCACAAATGTTGAATCCCAGCTCATGTTCCTTATTAGTGGATGAACAATCCAACGTTTGGTGAAATCTGCTTCACAATGATAGAAAGAGCCGACATTGACTTATTCTGTTCTGGTGGCACCTGGAAGCTGCTTGGCGTCCTCTTCTTCACACTCTTCATACATATTATAAATCCATTGTTATCCTCCATTGTTATTCAGTGCTGTATTCTGTAATTTGTGTTCAATTGTGTACACAAATCTAGAAGAGATCCTGGGACAGGGATCCGTCCGCTGTCGCTCTTCCTGATGTTTCTTCCATTTTTTTCCCCTGTTAAAAGGGTTTTTTTTTTAGGGAGTTTTTCCTTATTAACATTGAGGGTCTAAGGACAGAGGACGTTGTGTTGCTATACAGACTGTAAAGCCCCCTGAGGCAAATTTGTGATATTGGGCTACACAAATAAAATTGACTTTGTTTGACTTGAACATGCAAAGCAAATTCATTTTGCTGAGGGCCATCTTGAAGTCTTCTGAATAAACTGGAAAACAACTAATGTAACAAAAGTTTCGATCTATCCAAGCCAAAAGCATCCCCTCTCTTAGCTTCTTTCAGGCAGCATACATTCTTTTTCGCCAAGAAATTGACTTTTGTCACTAAATTGTTGCCTCAAACTCAGTTTGAATGTAATATACAATGGTAGATGAATGACATATCAACAACAATTAAAGGTCAATTTCTGTGAATTCTTTTATTTATAAGGACATGACACACAACAATCAAAACAACAATTGAATCAGATTGTTTACAAATCATAATATATTGCAAAACTCTAATCATATGGGTTACTTTACTGAAATTGATCAGCTACAATTAAAGCTGCACATTATCCATAAAACACGTTCACTCGACCCAACAAGTTAGAGACCATGCAAATAAACCTTACTGTCTAACTTCAGACCAGTCCCCCGCAGTGAAGCTGCAGGGCTTCCTTATCAAGCTCTTTAAAAGTATGAAAATGCCAGTCAAAAGGAGACTCACATCCGTATTTGAAAGATCTTGACACAAACGACTTGTACAGAGATAAATGAGGGTAGCAATAGTGACTGCATATGATATACTGTACATATCAGTGCCTTAAATGACATGTTTCAAAAATAGTTTTTATCAAAAAAGTTCATAATTCAGATCTTTTTACACAAAACATTTTTTTTTTCTCTAGCTTATACAAGGACACTTATGGCCAGGTTATTGACGATAGTTAATTAAAAAGGAAAAAAAAACATACCATAGTACTGCTCTTATGATTCATGAATCTCCATCAACAGTTTTTTTAAATAGCTTAATTGAATTCAAGATTCTCCCCGATGGGATATAATTTACCCAAGCAGACTTACTCATCTGCACTGTGCTTTTAATAATTGCTTATGATGAAATGGGTCACTAGTAGAAACCACAGAACTATTATTTTCAAGTAATATTCCACCCAAACTTGATTTTTTTCTCTATAGCTGTTCAGGTTGAGTATTTGATACTAAAAAGATTTCAGTGGAGTATTACTTTAAACCCAAACTCACTTTTTCTAGGGGCTTTTCATTACCATAACAGTTGTATACAGTGAAACCCATCATAATGTACAATCAACTGCATTAACTTACAAAAGAAAAACATAATTTCACTTAAACCAATCAGCAATAAAACTGTAAAAAAAAAAAAAAAGTCAATTTTCTTCTGATAACAGTGGTGAAGATATATACAAATCTCAGAAAGCCACATCCTCGACAACAAGTGAAACAGATGCACTGTTAGATCTAATAAATGCTGGAAAACAAAAAAAATATGCCTTCCACTGACAAAGAGAGTCTCTTGCACAAGTCTCGTCTCTCTATTGACACGCAGATCTAACAGTACTTCTCAGAACATAAAAAAATATACAATGTATTTACAGCAGGACATTTTCTATATTTTCTAGAGGGAATGTTCAATGAGGAAAAAAATAAAGTATTTGATGATCAACGTGGGTGCTGTCTGTCCCTGATTGTCAATAGAATTGTAACAAGAGGGAGCTTAACATTAATTTTCAAACCTAATATGATGCCGCACATAAAAACAGTGTTTTACACAATAGCACCTGACACATCGCACGTACACGGGAAAACTATCAGCTGTGTAACGTCTAATGAAGTACAGAAGAAACCTCACTTAACCATTTGTATTTAAAACCGCTTTGTTTCAACAAGGCCTGGGTAGATGTGGCTTACTACTGATTTTTTTTTAGCAAAGAGGTGATAATCAGTTATCAAACCTGCAGATATCTGAAACATGATTCTGTGCTCATATACACATACTGCAGCACAGTCGATTAAATGCTATTTTGTGACAATGGCTTGATTCATCTTGGTGCCATTTCTTGCTAAAATTAAAAAAAATAGCAAATATATGTTGGGCAAGATTAAATGAAGCTCCCGGATCTCAATGTAAGATGACAGACTGAATAGGTGGATAGCTTATGTGTTTGTCATTATTGTGCGAGTGGAATTAGTAGCCTTAGAGCATTGACTAAGTGAAAATGAAAACACGTATACAGGAATAAGTATCGAAAAGGCTGGAATCAAAAAAAAAAAAAAAAGGCACAGATGCAAAACTAATAAAAATGGAAAACCAAGCACCTTATTTCCACATGTTTTGTGTATTTCATACCATAGCCATGTTAAAACCTGTGCATAATCCGAGAAGAATAACAATCAAGGTAGCTACGAGAACTACATTATAAGTAACTAAAGCAAAGAGCATCATCTCAGGGTCAAACTTAGACATCTCATTTAGCAGAAAAATTACCTTGTGAGTACAGGTATTTACTCATTTCCTCCACTGTGATAGTAAGTACTACATTCCTTTGTAGTGAAAAATGTGCAAATTGTGCAAACGTCAAGCACAATCCTTTTAAGTAATTTCACTACAAACCACTTATACTATTAAAAATAACAATTATCCTGCAACCATTTCATGCGTGCAGCTATTTGATATCTGCATATGGGAGAGGGAGGCAGGTGGGGGAGGGAGGGATTGTTTATGCTTTTTAATTTAATCTAATTTATTACAGCCCGGCCCAGCTGTCACATTTGTAAAATCAGCAAATATGACATTGGTAAATTGGCAATGTCAAACAATTTATGAATGAGAACTATACTTTTTCTTATTGGCCATCACAGCCATCAAATCAGACCCAATCTGTCAATGGAAAACACACTGAATTCCAAACCAGATGAGTAGAATCAATAATAAATCTTTCCATTCGTTACACGTATCATGTGGAAACACCTATTTCAGGTGAGAGTAAAGTGGCTTCAACATAAAGTTATGGTGCTCTAATCATGGTGTCATTTCAGTAGGCAATTAGAGAGGAGTTATACAACTGGAATAAAAAATATTTTAGGAGTGATTTTTAACTTTTCAAATTTTTTTACCAGATAAACAGCAAGGGGAGGTAGCTGACAGCAACACGGCATACATAAATAGGGCCTACATCTTGGATGTCAAGTGGAAATATTGCATTAAGCAGCAAGATTGACTTTATGATTTTTGTGCAAGGCAAACTGATTGACAACAACATAAAAAAAAAACTCTATGGCAGTGGTGTGAGAGAATATTTCACTATATCTCTTGCATTACACTTTGGTCGCTTAATCTCTCAATTCAAGACATTCTAGAGTAAGAAATATACCCATGCACTAATTACTTTTTTTTTTTTTTTTTTTTAAAAGGGGAAATGCCAATAACAATTTTTTTTTCAATTTTCGTTATTTACATTCTAGGAGGTTGAACTTAACAACAACAACAAAAACATTAATATGTTTCCTATCAAAATGCTTTAAGAAAGAGCACATATTTGCAACAGGACTCGTTTTGGCAAACAGGTGACATGAGATAAAGTGCTGCTGAAATTATTAACAGAAATGAATTCTTCCCTCCCTTCAGCCAAAGGTTTCGCTTGTTGAAACATCTGGCGAGGAGTTCAGCTGGGACCTGGTCTCAGTGACTCTAACTGAGGGGAACTCTGAGAAGTCTGTGCTGTGTCCTCGTAGACTTACTTGTCCATTGGCAACAGTAAACTGTGAGGAGGGTCCAGATCTTGACGTCTGGAAATGAGATTTGAAGTTTGGATCAAAGGAGCTTATTTGAAAAGTCTGCAGTATCCCTGGAGAAGAGTCTGTCTTTTTGGAGGTCGAAACCTGTTCCAGGAAGTCCTCCTCAGCTGGGGACACTGCGGAGGGAGGGGTGGTCTCATCACCTGAAAATGAAAATGAGTGCTGGGAGTCCCCAACCAGTAATCCAAAGTGAGGTTTTTCTAAAGTGGATCTTAATGGAGAGCTCATCCCTGATTTGAACCTACTGGGGGAAGGAAACTGTTTCTCAGTGGAGAACAGAGGCTGTCCGGCTAAGGTGGGGTTTTCGGAGACCAAGCTGAGGCTCTGGCTCGTCAGGTAGCTGTCGTTCTGGCTGGTCCTCTCCAGTGCTTGCTGGAGAAATTTGGAGTATTCTTGCAAGAGGCTGACTTTCTCAGTAGGTGGTTGAGTCTGGGCACTAGAGGCTCCGAGACTCTCCACGGGGCTGCTGTCTGAAACTTCAGAGGAGTTAATGGATATGCTTGAAGTAACCTCCGTGTCAGCCACACTAAAGGAAATGTCTGATTGCCCGTTGGCTTTGTTGGAGTAGTGGTCCAACAGAGTCTGAAGAACCTCATCTGGCAACACATTCCTGTCATGAGTCGCCTTAATCTCTGTGTTGATGGGCTGGGGCTCCAAAATGGTGGCAGGGACAGTTTCGTCAATGACGGTTGACACCACAGTTTGTGTGGGTGCCTGAGAAGGGATGCTGCTTGTGTTCAGGCCATAATCCCGACTGTTGTTGGCCATTGCAGCCTGAAGATAACGTTTCTTCTTGAGAAACTGCATGGCGTCGTCGTAGTTTGTGCTGCTGGCTGCTGGCTTTGTTGGTCCTCCTTGAAGAGTTTCGACTGACTCAAGTTCAGTGTTGCTTTCTACGTCTAAAAGGCCCTGCTTGTCCACAATTTCAAAGGTATAATGCGCGACCTTGCTGTTATCCTCAAAGGAAGACAGAGTGGACAGGCAGGGAGGAGGTGGTTCACTGGATTGTTTAAGACTCCTCTTGGGGACCTTCTTCAGGACTAGTTTAGGAGGAGTTGTCTCTTCTGATGACCCCTCTCCTTCTTGGTGTTGGCTTGCCGTTTCTTCGGAAAGTTCCACAGAGTAGTCAGCAATCATATACTCGTGCTTGACTTTGGAGGACACAGCATAGAGCACCTTCATAGCACCTTCAATTTTATTTTGTCTCTGCTCCTCTTTCTCTTCTGTTTCTGCAACAGGGGCAGTGTGACCTTCTGTTTGGGGAGCAGTGGAAGCGCCTGAACTCTGCAACTTGTCTGCACACTTTTGGCGTTTCTTCTTGGGCAGTGAACACTCTTTGGCGAGGAAGGGGAGGCCTAAAGAATCTGCTTCACGCAAAGGTCCGACTTTACCAGCAGCCTTGTTGGTCTTCCTCTCTCTGTTTTCATGACACATTCGCCTGTGCTTTAAAACCCGGTCTGTTCTGGAGAAGTACTGTGGATGAAGGATAAAATAAATTTATTCTATTCTAGCAATAAACAGAAACAATGCACTGGAAGCTCAAAGTTGAGGCAATATAGGTAATTAAAAATAAACATCATATGCTCACAAAACAGCCCAAAACTTTATTTTCCATTCTACAGACTCTGAATCAGGGTGACATCAGTCTTTTTTCATTACCGGTTCATTATTTTTCATTGCCACTGACTCAAATGCTGGGTTTACTATAGCTAATATATTTTCATCAGTTCACAGTATACTTTCTCTGTTCCATTTGTGAGTTATGCACATATAAAGATAATATGAGCACTATTTCTGACTATTAGGTGTCTTCAGTACCTGATTTACAACCATATTAAATCGTCTTGTTGCTCCCAGATATCCGGATTTTCAAGCAAACTAAAGCACTTTACCTGGTGACAGTAGTCACATTGGTAGGGCTTCTCTCCACTGTGAGTCCTCTTGTGTCTCTCCATGTGATACTTCTGGATGAACCTCATACCGCACTCATCACAGCGAAAAGGCTTCTCACCTAAGCAAAGAAATAAAAAGAAAAAAGAAAAAGACGAGGTGATTCGATTGAGACTAACACGTCAAATAAAATCCTTGTGAGTACTGATTACACCATTCATCCTTCACTCACCAGTATGGATTTTCTCATGTCTCTGGAGGAGATATTTCTGAATGAAGCGCATGTCACATTGGCTACACTGAAATGGCTTCTCACCTGCAGTAAGAACAATATATAGAAACCTTAGTATATGAATAACAATTTAGAAATTGCATATCATGATACTCCGGGCAACTTTGTTTTACTTTTTTGATGACAAAGATCATCCATCCATACTATTTAATTTTAAAAGAAATAATTAAGGCATTATACAAAATGACTGGGTTATTCATACCAGTGTGAATGAAGACATGCCTCTGTAGATGGTAATTGGTTCTGAACGCCGCATTACAGTGAACACAAACATGGCACTTGGGGTTTTGCATTCCAAGTGATCCATCATCATTGATGTTGAGAATCTACAAAAACAAAAGGGAACAAATAAATATACTGGCATTTGTTTCACTCTCACAGCTGTCACTGTGAAAATATATAACAGTCTTATAAAATAATTCCCTCCATTCTCAATCACAAACATGGATTTCAATAAGATTAACAAGTGTTACAATTTAATTTCTTTAAGAATGTTTCTGACTCGCACCTTTGCTGGTGAACGTTGCTTCCTTTTTTTCTTCTTGGGACACACTATCAGGTCCTTCACTGCTTTTTTGTCCTTCTTTATCTGGACTGCTGGCTCAGTCAGCTTCAGTTCCTGTTTAATGCTCAGCTGTAAAAGTAGGACCATACAGACATTTGATAAAGCACATGACCTGCTTTAATGTCCACCCACCCATCCAGCAGTTCATCCAGGTCAGGGACATTGTTGCAAAGGGGCAAACTGAGGAAAATTAACCAATTTGAGGGGGCTTCACCACTGAGGAGCCTCTATAGTTTAAGAAGCTAGTGGATGTGGGTCAAGCATCCTCTGAGGGTGACCCCTGCTGGAGGTGCTCCAGGCATAATAGACTGCAGGGAAACCTCAGCCTCAGCCATCTGGCCTGGGAGTGTTTGCAGTTCCCCCATCTGACTTTTTAAGCAACACTCATGCCTGATCCTGTAGTCTGGGTTAGGAGTTATTCTTCATTATGTTCATGCTCCGGGTAAAAAAAAAATAGTCTTTGAAATTCACATGTGCTGTATCATTATTCTTTTGTAATGCAGAAGATTAAAAAGCATGAACATTTTGACTGATGCTTTTCTCACTGTGAAGGTTCCTGACTTTGAGTGCGAATCAGGTACACAAGAGCGAGTGCTGTGATCCCTCACTATATTGTGTATTTTCAACTAGAAAATTCAATTTCAGAAGAAATTGCCTGCAGGTGGGATCAAACCTACAACCTAATGTTTTTGAGGCAGCAATGCTATGCTCTACGCTCACGTGTGACAGAACAAACTGTAAGCAAGATCAGATTCATATTAAGACTTTTAATTGCATTAAAAACTAGGGCTTTGCAGTTCTGACATTCTTATAATATTGTAGGGTGCCTGAGTCACATTGCATGATGGTACATAATAAAAATAATGCAACTTTGTTCATAAGAGCAAGGTAAAGATGAGTGCTGCCCTGAGCGGGCATCAAACTCAGAAGTTTTTAATCTATCAGGGAAACTGATCGTGAACAGGGCGTAACCAGTGAGCCAGCAAAGATCCCCGAGATACGGAGCAAAAATTCAAATTTTATTGAGGAAAAATTGATTTGCCTAAAACAAAGCTTCTAGCTCAGAGATTTGAACATTATTAGCGGCAGCAGGACTAGCTGAGCATGAGGATGTATAATACGTGTACACAGTGTTTGAAGAAGAGAGCTCTTTTAAGTTTAAGAAACGGGAGAGTGAAGAGACACACAGCCTGCTGACTGTGTTGCAGTCAATGAGAGGTTGACAGCGCTCTCCCTATCAATTGAGGTTTAGATCTCAAAAACTATAACTCCTATGGGTTATATTTTTACATTTTGAAAGAGAGGAGACTTGTGGCAACATTTTGAGGTATGATATGTGCTTGGAGAGTTAAAACTGTGGGAGAGAGACACGTTTACATTTTTTTTCTGGTCTAAAAAAAAATCTCTGCTCTGCGCCTGATCACATGACACGTTGATGAGATCTGAAAACTGCTGTAAAAGCCCTCAATTTGGACTTAAATCTGTTTCAGCAATCACACAATTATGGTCTGTGGGGTGACATTTTTACTTCTTATATTTGTGTTGTATACTTTATATTACTGTCCTTAACTTAAATGTTTAATAAAGTATTCAATTCAGGCTGCTTTTCAACAATATTTATGCTCTGTTACTTAAAATGTATTCCACACTGTTTTACAAACTGCTTTACATTTATGTGTAAATACCTGGGTGAATTTTTAGTGTTCAACCAACATCACATGGAAAAGAATGAAAAGAAATAAACTATGATTATGTGGAGACTGTAGGTACAGTGTCCGCACAAATAATTTTATCAAAATAAGGACCACTTTTCAACCAGCATGAACTCACTGGCATATGAAGCAAGTAGGGCAACTTATGGGTGAGTTTTAGGGGGAAATGCACTCCCACCTCGCCTCCTCCCTCCTCTTCGCCACCGTTCTTTGTCATTTCCTCCTGCATCATCAGCTGCTCAGGAGGGACCAGGTCATGAGTAACCAGCGAGCTCCCAGTCAAGTCCTCATCTTCGTCCTCATCGTCTTCATCTTCAGCCAACAGAGGGTGGTTTGCAAGCGATCGCTCCCCCAGGGTCATCACCACCAGTCCCCCTCCACTGCCCAGCCCAACTCTCCCTCCTCCATCTATTCCTCCACTGCTGCACTTTAGCAGCATACCCTCCAACTTGTCCTCAGTGTTCATCTTACATAGAGTAGTTGGTGAGTCTATGAAAACAAAAGAAAATAGAGAGGTGACCCGACAATGTTTGCAGGATACATGTCAAATATTCTCAATACAGATAAGACATTAAATCACATAAAACTACAAAATTGTCAGGGATAACAAAAAAGTCCAATACTTATTTCCACTGTGGTTCTTGATATGAAAATCACAACAATGCAGGATTTCAGAAGACTAGGATATAACTAATATGGTAGGTTTACACTTCAAAGTTTCCCATAAACCATAATTTGACCTTCTTTTTAAAACTGTGGTGGTTACTTATTATCTTAGTGTGCAGAGGTGTCTTTTCTGGCACCACAAAACTTAGAGGAGCAGGTACCCATGTTGGTGCTGAACCTCTCCAAGAACAAATCAACAACACTAGCTAAAGTCTGGTGGGCATGAGTCCCCTCCTGCCCTAAGAAGGTAGTCTTTAAGATGGGCTCTGTTGTTTATTATAGTCCTAAGAGGGTGTCACTTCTTCACCTGTTGCACACACACAGTAAGACTAGCTCATAAAATATGACATGCCATCTTTAAGACACTGTCAAGACTTATGATCCTACTCAGATGCTCATGTATCCCTTTCTACAAACAATGCCTCGTGTCAGCGTTTGTAACTGGGTCAGCTGTTGCTTCTGTAGTCTTATATCACAAAATGTTGTCCACAGTGGAAGACGACAGCAAACACTATGACCTAACTCTGAAAGTGGACAATTTATTCAAATAGATTGCTGCATCTGTAAACCGAGATTACAAGCATGACCATGGATTGCTACAACGTTTGCAGTCATGTTGTATAATGTACTTTTTACTCATATAAGACAGGCAGACATACTGACATCATTCCTGTAGATTAATGTAGCTTTTTAAAGGCGGCTAAATGTCAATCAGACAGTGTTGACAACAGGACGTTTCCAGTACCAAAACGAGTAAGACTAGTTAAAAAAATCCAATTACATTTTGTTTACTGCAACATTACACTAACGTTGTCTTTACTTAATGTTAAAGCGCTAATTAGCAATCACTTGATTTTAAAACGGTAGCTAACGTAGCACTTGTGGACCGTTTGATAACACTGAAGCTAATATTCACAAACCAAGGAGGCAAAAAGGACAAGTGAAGTATCTGTCACAGTTCAAACACACACACCAACAGCCACCATATGTAAACACACTCACTGTGTCACTTAGGTTAAGTGGGTTAAGTCTCTTGCTAGCCAGCCAGCTGGCTACCTAGCTAGCAACGCTTGTCAAAGCTGTACCGTCACATTTAGCTTCAAACGCAGGAAGAGAGGCATTTTGTCTTCAAAACAAAAGCGCCATCACGACTGCCAAATGCTCCACATTATCTGGAACCAACACAATCATCTTATATTTATAGTCAAACTTCTAATACGATGCGAATTGCTCAAAGTACCATATGAATACTATCATTGTACCAAATAAAATCATATACCTATGCAAAATCAGATGCCAAAGCAGTAATAACGACAATGCAGCTATGCTACATTTAAGAATGACTTTAGAGTCTATTTGAAACTATTACGGGGGTGTATATTTACTTATAAGCACAGTTAGCCTCCGGCAACATAGCCAGGCCTCTGTGGCTTATTATGATTTAAGCATTAACCCAAAAATAATAAAAACGTACATCAATGAAGACTTTACTTTGACGGCTGCCGCCGGAAGTTCCATCTACTTGACGCTGTCTTCGGCCTGTTTCAGGCTAGCTTGCTAGCTGCTAGCAAGTTGCTGCAAACATTGGTTTATGTCTGTTGTTGTCATATTCAGTTGACACCGCGTCTATCACAGCTGTAGCCTCTACTGTCTTCTCACGTGCAGTAATCCACAATATATCCTAGCTCATATTAAACATTTTACATAGCACGACACACAACTTTCGTTTGCATATTTCACCAAACTTGTCAAGAAGGTGCTAGTCCGCGTTAGCTTTCGCTCAGCCACTCTGCTCAATAGGCCACAATGTTACAGCTGGCTAGTAAAGCTAATGATCGTTAATTAGCTCGCTCCTACTACAAGCACGTCTCATTGGCGCACACATGATATATAAACCATTAACGCTGCATTGCTGCTTCTTACCTGCTGAGCGTCTTAAACCCGTTTAGCTGTCATGATTGTTATGCAAGACTACAGAGTGATGATGGTGAGCGGAATAATCAAATACACCATCACATTTCATGCAGGCATGAAGAGCTGTGTTTGTCGCCATCTAGTGGTCAGCATGTGTCAGTGCGGTGAACGGCGCGCTCCTGATCTGCAGCTGCTGATAATCTTCCCTCAAGGTTCACTTTGATGACCTACTTCTATAAATAGTTTAATAATGTTTCTCCATTTACTGTTATTATTTATAATTATATTAACTTATGTTATATATACTTGTGTGTATTTATAGCCTATAGTAGCAAAAAGGCCTATGATGATCCAACTTAAACACCACTCCATTAGTGGGTAATTAATGAAAACTCAGATTTCATGCAGCCATGTCTACCAGATGTTTTGGGGCGTTTGCATTTCATGAAATAGGCAACAGTAGGCTACTAAGATGGCGTAATTTCTTGCCTATACGTGAAAAAAGTGCAGATTTCCTCATTTCACTACACTTGGCGCCACCAGGTCAGTAAGGTTTGACATACAGCCTATGTATGAACAAATTTTAATTTGAGGCAAAGTGATATAGCACGATCTCATAGACTTACTTTCATCCAATTCTGTCGTACATAGCCGAAAAACTAACAAGGTTACTGAACAGAATGTAATAAAACAGACTTGAAAGCAGACACCTCCCAGTTTATCTCCTGCATCTACATCTGTAATATTACTTTGACTTGACAAGTTTTCCATGACATGCTTAGATCATTTAATATGGGATTGTAGGTTATATGATTAGATATATGTTTTTAAGGCAACAATACATTTAAGTAGCCTACCAACTATATAGATTAAAGGGCGCATCAAGTGGAAGCATGTTTAACCTTTTGTATTAATCCTTTGACTGGCAGCTTTACTAAAAATGAGATGTTGAGGGTCGTGATAAGATGATAGCCTTCGATGCCGAGCCATCACACACACACACACACACACACACACACACACACACACACACACACACACACACACACACACACACACACACACACTCCGCCGTGAGGAATACTAATCAACCTGTTTGCCGACCCAAGTGCAGCAGCTCGGCGCGCAACTTAGGACTTCTCCATTCTGTGTCTAGAAACGTCTCTCTTTCTGGATTTAATCTGAACCACCACCTGCTGATTCTCATCTGGGTTTTGTACATTTATATAGTGCAACCTTTTTTTGAACGAATCGCGGCTGTTGTCACTCCTATCTCCCCGGTCTCTCTACCGATGTGCGACAGGCAGCCAGGGAGAGAGTGGATCTGGGGACAGACAGCCCACCCCCGTGCAGCTTCTAGCAAGGGAAGCCCCCCACGCTTTGCGCGCCTGGATCGCCGGCAGGCTATATATTCGCGTCGCGGAGTGCGTGTGCATGTGCGTCAGGCTCTAAATGTGTGAGTTCGCGCACGTCAAAGCCCCGGGCTCAGTCCTCAACAGTTGCCACCGGAGCGGCGAAGAGGAGAGGAGGAGAGCGAGAGAGATAGCAGACTGAGGACGGACGGACGCGGAGCTCCACGCCGCTCTGCCCGGCTCTGCTCCTGACATGCAGTCGCTCATCTCTCCGGTGACCAAGGCCATCCTAGTTGCGCTCTTCATCTTCGCCATACTTCTGATCCTCTATGTGATCCTTTGGTATATTTGCAGGGACGTGGACTGCGACCACGGCATTTGAGGATTCCGTTAAAACGGGAATAACTGGAATATCGCAATGGGGCGCACAGAGAACCCCGCAGAGCCCAGGGTCATCCCGTAAGTCTGATTGAATTCCCTTTGTCTTGTATCTCTTGTTGTATGTATGCGTGTTTCTTGGTTTCTGCGGGTGTGTGTGTACGCGCGCATTCCTATCGTGCGTAATGTTAAATGCGCTCTGGTTAAAAGGTGATGACCGGCGTGCGTCTCCACCGGCTCCCGGTATCCCAAACCCCAAAACAAGCAAGAGCCCCAAAAGAGCCCACCTTTAGCCTATCTATTAAACTTAAAAGCAACACCGATCACCTATCAATAATTGAGACCCCGTTTTATTACTAACAGTGAATTCTCAAAGGTGATACAATGTCATCAGGAGGATATCGAACTGGTGTCAAACGGAAGACGGTGCGGAGCGCGCGTGTGTGGGCTCTCAATTAATGGAGCACGATGACCGCCGGTGACATTGCGGTAAGCGGCACGCGAGTCCCATGGTCAAGAACAACAATGTTTACCTCAGGTTGCCAATATTGTTTTATCCTCACCCCCTCCTCTTCCTCCTCCTCCTCCTCCTCCTCCTCCTCCTCTTTCTGCCGTATATCTGCAGCATTAGTTCATGTTCAGTTCATCTTGGTCTCTGAGGATGCTTCCACATTGGCATTTTACATCCGACGGAGATAACAGGATTATCTCCATTGGCTCCTGTGCGTCTTGCTAATCTGTCTTGTGTCATGTATTTTTTTTTTTTTTTTTACTCCTTATCATGAATACCCCGCTAATGCTTTTACGCATAGCGCATTTATAATTTCCCCATGACATTTTTGAGCTTGTTTCAACATGCTATGTCCAATCTTAGTTCATGAGGATGTTTCTCTCTCACGCAAACACACACGCGCACACACACGCACACAAAGCGTCTATTGTCCATGCTTAATGAAGGACTTCTCAATATTGCAGACACGTTGGCCCCCAATGCCTACATGCTGTCACATGGCCCATAAAGCTGTTAAACATGTGAGATATAATTGCCATTTCGCATCCATAGGCCCAAAGCATTTTGTTTTGTTTGGTTTTGTCCCCCCTCTCTCACACCAACCCCAAACCAGGAAAGTTAACAAATTGTGCACGTTGCAAAGTGGAGAATGTGAAGGACACACCAAGGACACATTGCTTTTTAAGGTTTTTAGGATATTTAACCAGTAATGTAGTGAAGGCTGCACATACGAAAACACAGTATGTCTTTATTTGCAGAACAGAGGTTACATATCTTTTTATGTTCGACATAAGTCTTGATGTAACACAAAGATGGCTTTTTTTTTTTTACCGGGGAAATACATGACTGACTCACTTGTAAAGTAAACCTGATTGGTGATTGCTGAAAGAAAACCACTAACTGCAGTTTAGCACCTCTTAACGAAATGCCACATCACTATTTTCCCTCATAAACACCCTGGAGGATCATCTCAAGGAAGTGCAAGTTTAAGCTTAAAATGTTTAAATCTTCTTATTTTGAGCTATGAGCGCCACACTCTAGTATTTAAAAATCCATAAGCAGCCTAAATTCTGGATGCGGCCATGAGGAAGAAACCCCGCAGCCTCCTAAACTGTTGTGTGTACTCTCCTGCAGAGAAAAAGAAGGAGTCTGGAGGGATGGCAGATGCCCTGTTTGATCGAACTACAAAATGATTCCTGTCAGCCAATATATGCAACCAGCCTGTCTCAGCCCTCAACACAAAGACTCACACACACATGTAGACTGTAAATGACAGTTCAGACTCCATCAGTCCCAGCATGTATAATAACAGAAAGAGAGAGATAGAGAGTGTAGAGGTGTACGACAACCGCTCCAACTGTCTGTGTCTGTCTGTTTAAACCAGTGCCCTGGATTGTCCGTGTGTGTGTGTGTGTGTGTGTGTGTGTATGTGAGGGTGTTTGACTGCACAAGAATGTGGGTTTAGGAGGAAAGAAAGAAAAAAGCTGTGTTTGAGTGATTGTTATGTTTGTGCAGTTTATTAAAGACGAAAGGCAGTATCTATGTGTGTGTGTGTGTGTGTATGTGTGTGTGTGTGTGTGTCTGTCAGCGTGGGAGGGGGTTAAACACTGACATGCTCCAGAATGACAGATGAAAAAAAAAAAAAGTGGAGCAGGGAAGGCTCAGCGGGACCCAGCATTGAAGACAGGTGCGTATGTGTGTGTGTGTGTGTGTGAGTATGACTGAAATTCACTAAAGTCTATTGCAAACATTTTCCTTCATTAAATACATGTTAAATGTAATAAGGTGTGTGTGTCAGTTAATTAAACAATGATTGTAAACACACACACATTGCGGACTGTGTCAAATACGACACTGAATGGATTTTTCCTTAATTTCTCTAATTTTTACTGCTGGTTTGCTGGTTTTCAAGTTATCTTAACAGTCATAACTCAGATGCGTGATGACTCATACAAGTTGGGATGCGAGGTGGGATGTAGGCACGATGGCCTTTCAGAACGCTCGAACATTAATACACCTTGATAGATCCAAGTTCAATCAAGATTGAAGTCATAAAATATGAAGGAATAAAAGTAAATTATTGAAGCGTGAGGCAGCAGAGAGGGGATTTTTAATCTATTCTACCCTCAGAGCATGCCTATACTATATATGACAAAGTGTGTGTGTATGCGTGTGTGTTGCCATCCGCTGTTTATACTCACAAATAACTTATGGTTGAGAGGTAGAGCGCCATGCCAAGAGTCAAATATTAACACTGCCTTCATAAATATAGGAATTAATGGACATGTTTTCCATCAACAAACCATGAATACAACTTTAAAGGTCAGGATTTCCTTTTTGGGTTGCTGAGATGTGGCATTTAAGGTCACAAAGCAGAAGCTGCATCAGCAACTGATGGAAAAAAAAAAGAAAAATACCTAATAATGCTATAGTTTGGGATTCAATGTGATCCGATTCTTTTGGATATTTCCATTTTTAATATTAGTCCTTCAAGTGCCGAACGCCTGCAAATACTATTTTGCATCAGTGGCTGGCCTCACTAATGCTCTCTTGGTTGAATGGGAGCAAATCCCTGCAGCCAGGTTTCAAAATCTTGTGGTCCCAAAAAAGAGTGAAGGCTGTTAGCGTCATATTTGTATTGGTTTTGGAATGAGATAATAAAGAATCACATTGAGATCTAATGTTTGGGTGTCCACATATTCCATTCAGTTTAAGTAGAGGCATTTAAAATGGCAACTGTTTTTTTTTTTAATGTTACACTAACAAAAATATCTCAATATTTATAAGCTATTTTCTTGTTTAGAGGTCAAAGGTCGAGGCTGAACACAGTACAGTATCACTTGAGCTGGATCAGTGGAGCAGGGTCAGTGTCTTGCTCAAGGACACTTCAGGAGGAGTGGATACTGATACGGTGACTTGAATATGGCGTCTAGAGTTAATGAATGGTTTCCATGCTGTATAAGTGGTTCAGTACATGTATGAATGAATCATAATAATGAAGAATGGGGTGGTTTGTGAAATGCTAAATTGAATCCAAAATGCAAATATATAAAGTAATACAGTAAAAGTTTTTTTGGGCAGTTTTGCCTTAAATTGATCACCAGTACAGAGAGAGAGAGACAGGAAACATGGAAAGAGAGGGGTGTGGGTGTGACACGCAACAAAAGTCCCCTGGGTGGGAATCGACACATGGACATTGTGGTTCTGTGGTTTGCACCGTAACCATTAGCAGACCAGGAAACCCCAGAGCAATAGTTTTGAATTGAAATATCATTTTTATTCTTGTCATTTTTGAGTTCAGTTTGTGTGGGTGTATCTCTTTCTCAAAGACCCTCCAGTGACCTCATTTATTCTCATACATCCTACTCCTAACCTCAAAGCTGTGTGGTCACTGAAGTGAATTGAAATTTATACATTTTAAGCTTTGTTAAGTCCCATTCCTTCATTTGTCCGTTTGTTAGCTTACAAAATATCTCAAAAACATTATTTTCTGGAGAGTTTGGCCATGGGCCAAAAATAAGTGACACATTTTTGGAGCAGGTTAATGATTGATGTCCATGAACTTTATGGAGGCTTTCTTTTTGAAATACATTTTGACATACACAAGTGAGGCATGTATCCTATGGTTATTGTTATTCAGAAGCAGATTAAAATCTCTAAATATTTTCTATTAGCAAATTTAAATTGTCCAGCCTTAGAGGTGTTATTCACTCTACCTACTACTTACTTCAGCCTGACCCATAACTTGTGGTTTTAGCTCATCACAGATAGATCATATTGTCATAAGTAACAAGAAAATGCAGTACAGAGATGCCAAAGATATGTTTGATTTAGAAACAGTGTCTCCATTGTATTGTATGTAAGAGAGAGAGCACATACACAGAATGTCCACTCAGTATCTCAGTCACAGCTCTTTAATAACCAAGTTTAAGGGATCCCAATCAAAAATGTTTGTTTCTGCAATGTATTTAAATAAATAAACAAATAAATCGACTGGTATATCATTATCAGATTTTTAAACTCTAACATACAAATATCAGAAATGTCCTCAAAAATTCAGTATCAGAAGGGAAAGTAAAGACAGACATGAACTGATTTGATGATGTGCCACCTTTTTCTACCTCAATAACTGATTTATATTTTTGATGTTAAGCACCCAGATTTTCTCTCTCTGGAAAGCACACTTGTTATCTTTCTGAATTTACTCACCCCAATTCTTTCACTACCATCTGCACTACTTTCCTGGGGGCATCCTGGTGGCCTAAGGGCTTAAGTTGCTGACTGTGTAATCGAAATGTCCCTGCTTCATGTCCAGGTGCGGGACTTTAGTTGCACATCGCCTCTCGTAAAGGCAAAAAAAAAATTCCCAAAAGCACTACATGCCTCAACTACCTTAACCTAATCCCTATTGCATCCTTAACCCCAAAACTAAGTCCAAGCCCTCAAACAGCCCCTTAAAGTAGTGAAGCATTGTCAGGATGACCCAACATCTGAGAAGGTCTAAAACTTAAATTGGTTCTCAGAAAGATAGAAGTCCTTGAACACACATACACACACACACACACACACCTCAAAGCCATAAAAATAGATTGTGAGTGACTCAGCCGTTATGTAAAGTCCATCTCTGATAGGGCCGCCTGGGGCTGTTTATGTCAGTTTAGCTTGACGGCACTGGAGCTGAGGTGACACGTGTCTGCTGTGTCCGAGCTTCAACACATACATTCGCATTCACACACACACACACACACACACACTCACACGCTTTTCCCAGAAAATGCATGCAAGCCTCTCTCACTCTTCCTTCCTTTCCCTCTTCTAAGTCTACATTCCCTAGTGTGTGTTCCCCAATGGACACAGATGTGATACAGTCAGCGTAATGGACTCCCTCCAGCCCAAACAGCGTACATTATTAGCATTTCAGCACTGACTGGGAGGGAAACACCGCGTTAGACATGAATCACATCCGCCACCCCTCTGGCCAGGTGGACAGTTCAATCAATACTGGTAAACATGGGCAAACCCGACACTTTAATCTACAGCTAGACTGATACATTAGCTTGTTGTTGTTGCTTTATTAAATCTGATCTGATCCTGTCTGTATCATCTCATAAAACAGATGTGATGTAGTGTGTTTGATTATATATTTATCATCTGCACAGTTTTCCTGTGGGAAAACCATTAGCTGTATTAATTATAATGAGACATTTTAATCATCTTCCATTCAAATATGTTTCCGCCCTTATTAATCGTGATTTCAATAGAGAATTTTATTGTCCTGTGATGCTCTTAATGCTGGTTCAGAGGCTTTCCCATCCTCACCAGAATGAAATTTATTGGGAAACACTAGTGTACAAAGTGTTTTTAACTGGGGGTAAGGGGAGTGGGGGTGGGCTAGGTTTGAAAACTGTTACTTTAAAAGGTTTAAATTCAGCCAAAAGTACAATTTGCCATCCAATAACCTGCACTTGTCCAGCCCTCATCTAATGTGACTTGAGGTGGATGAACATTATATTACAGAAGACTCAACACAAATAATCACATCACATCACATTCTGATGCCTGATATCAGATTTAATTTTCTTTGACACACCCAAAACAAGAGGCGTAGGTGTTGTCGGGTTAAACAGAAGGGTAGGTGAATGGCTCGGAGCCAAGGAAGCACCACACACACACACGCACACACACACACACACACATCACCTGAAAGGCTATCTGTGTTCATATAGCCCTAGAGTGAGAGACAGAAAAAGAGATGAGAGCGATAGCAAGAGATGAAAGTCTTCGCTCAGTATCGTCTCAGTGACAACAGGTTTCCGACATAAACAGAAGCACACACACTGATTCACAGAATGTTGAATTAAATGTGTCAAATACTCTGTGTGTGTGTGTGTGTGTGTGTGTGTGTGTGTGTGTGTGTGTGTGTGTGTGTGTGTGCTGCATGGAGTTAATGACAGGCTTAATTGGTGCAAGCAAATATCCCTCCCACTGCTCCTCATTTTACATCTACTAATGGAGAGGCATCCACTCCCTGAAGACAGCGAGGAAAAACGGTGTTAGGATGTATTTGATGAGTATGAGGGTGCACGCACGCACATGCACTGATGTTTGCCCTGACAATGTGATGAATAAATGGTACACAGGCAACTTGCATACATAAAAATAACATCTATTCACATGTATACATCTTCAGGCACATGAAAATAGCTGCAGGCCTAAGAAAAATGTTGTTTTCAGGAGCTACTACATGCTGTAATAGACTCTTACACACACAGAAATGCACTTTTCAATACACATAAACCAGTATGCATCCTCCTAGCTCAAGATTTCAAGCTCAGGTTTTGCAACAAGATTTGTATCTAAAATGCACATTCAGATGGATGATGGAATAATCTAGCATTTAGATAATATTTACATGATGTATTGCCTTATTTTGCCTTTAAACTAGATCGAACCTGATAGAACCTGATTTTGTTGGAAGGTTTCATAGATATTTTTTACATTTCTGGAGCAGCTGTTTTTCTAGCTTGAATATTAGAGGCGTCACAATTCAAGGAATAGTGTGTTCAAGTGGTCACGAGGAAGGACGTTAATGTGTGTGACGCTGTGTGGAAATTTGGACATTGTTGTTTGGCAGATGAAAATGTTTTAGTTATTTGAAAACAAATTTTACATTATAGTAAGTTAATGAAACTCTCAGAGGAACCCACATTTTTAAAGTACAGCTGTTGTAATGACTAAAGATAATTCATTCAAGTTCATTTATTTGAACCTTGTACTCCTGGATTTACAAAAGTTTAGCTCTAACTAATCAACAAGCAATCATAAGAATCAGTTTTCGCTGCACCCACGGTAACTTTTACCCATTCCCAATAACAAAGGTCTTCTTTTTAGTCCCATTGGAAATACAGGAACACCTGTAAGTCAAAGAGAGGGCAAAAGTCCCAGATCGTATTTGACTCTAGGATGTTGTTATATGGTGTGTGTGCAGTTGCCCACTGCAAACATGCAAAAATCTCAGGTTTCATGTTTACAAGCTGGCCTTTGGCTTCTCTCCCCATGGATAGCATGTGATGGCTGCAACTGAGGCGACACGACAATTACCAAATCTGTCCACGTACAGTCCACTGCCTTTTTCCACCCACAGCTCCCAGTGCACATCCAGGCATCCACGGAGGATGAATTGCCTCTGCTGATGTTTCTTCTATTTTTTTTTTTCTTTTTACTTACAAGCTAAGTATTTATGTTTGTTTCTTAGGTGTTTTTCCCTGCCCTCCCAGATAGCCTGGGTTGAAACCAGTGATGTTGTGGGCTGATAAAGCCCTTTGAGACACTATACATGATACTGGACAATACAAATAAACTTGACTGCACTGCAAGTGGTGGAAGTACTTGAAATAAATACTAAGTAAAATTAACAATATCTTGATTAAACATACTTTATTGAAGTAAAAGGACTGTGTTCCTTATTTACTCTAGCAAAAGTGATAGAAGTCTCTAAGAATGAGCTTAAAGGAATAGTTTGACATTTTTGGAATTACTTGCCTCATGCCTGTACACTTAATATGAAGCTAGGGCCAGCGGACGATTAGCTTAGCTTAGCATAAAGACTGAAAGCCAAGGGCAACAGCTAGCCTGGCCCTGAACAAAGTTTTTAAAAATCCAATTAACACGTTATATCTTGTCAGTTAATCTGTACACAAATTGAAGTGTAAAATTTACAATTTGAGGTAGTTCCAGCATGTAAATCTTTTTAAAACCATAAATTATTGCTTTTACATTTTGTTTTGTTTATAGATTAAAATAATATATTTGTTTATTTGTGAGGATCCCCATTAGCTGTGCCTTAAAGCACAGCTAGTCTTCCCGGGATCCAATATAACGTGCTAATGACCTTTACACAAATTTGTGTAACTTTGGACACAGCAAGGGTAGCTGTTTTGCCTGTTTCCAGTTTTGATGCAAAGCTAAGCTAATCACCTCCTGGCCAGAGCTTTATATTTACAGAGATGAGAGTGGTGTTGATATTCTCATTGACTTCTCAAAAGCAAACAAGCGTATTTCCCAAAATGGCCTTCTCCAGAATGCATTAGCATTAATATAACATTGCAAAACATTCTGTCACATAAAGAAGTATAAAGGCTAAACTACTGCATAATGGAAAAAGTTTTCAGTACCCTCAATATAATATAATATGTAGGTCTACTAAGGTTTAGTACTTCAACAAGTATACTCTCTTCTTCCAACAACACTGGAGTGACTGATTCAACCCTTCAAAAAAATGACACACCCGACACATGTACCCCAACTCCTGCTACTATTTACACAAACTAGATACACTCAAAGATAGGCACACACAAACCTCTGTGCATCAGATTGCAAAATAAGGCATTCCCCGTGGATTTCTCTCTCCTACATATACATGCACATGTGCTGTCTTATTAGGGGCTGGACGCTGCATTAGCCTGCAGCTCTGGCTGAGTCTCTGTGCTTTAAGTCCATCCTTGATTGTCTGCCTCTTAGATGTCGGAGGCATCTGAGGAAAAGCTCTCCAAGGAACAGCTCCAACCATGAGGAAAAAAAAAAAATTCTCACAAGCTGTTGCACTGTGGAGCCCAAATTGCCCATGACACACCTGGAAAATTTCCCTTCTTCACATTATGACACTTCACCTGCTGTCTCCTCCGGCTGTCAGTTGATCAGTAACAAAAAACGAGCGGCGTGTCAAAACTGTCCTATTTCAAAACTGTAAGTGCCATTTTCTGCTAAAAATATCCAATATCATCCACTTTCTTTTCTCACCAGGAATAAGTCTATGTGAAATATGAAGTAAAGATTACATTTTAACTGGCAGCACACACACACACACATACTCACACGCACACACGCACAGTCGTTGTCAGCCCAGATTTACAAAATAAGACAAGCCAGCCAGTGGTTGTCATATAAGACTAGGTGACTGTTGGTTGGAGCTATTTTGATGCTGTTCACATGTTGTTTACATCACACGCCCTCCTGTCATGTCCTGTTCCCAGCATGTCTCTGGGTGTATGCGTCTGTCTTCGTATGTGTGTGTGTGTGTTTTTGTGCTTGTGTATGGAGGACTGTCTCCCTGATGTGCCATCATCCCAAATAATCATCTCACAGTCATGCGTGAGATGCGATTTCCTTTAAACAATAGCAGGCCAGCTCGCCTCGCTGACCCTCAACCTCTCAGGATGGGGCAGAGCAAACACTAACAATTGCACTCAAACACATACACACACGCATCCTCTCAGCTTGCATTAACAGCAATACGTGCACATACAAATACACATACTCAGCCTCCACAGCTCAGCCTCCATCAGGGCAGTGGTGGTGACACAGTCTCTTTATGTTGCTGCTCACTTAACTGCCTTCTAAGCAGACTTTAATAACTGGGGCCAACTGCTTGTCAGTGCTGCAGTTCTGGCCTGACCTTAACTATCGGATAGTGAGCAAGACACAAACCAATACTAATGATTCCTCTGCCGAGAGGTAAAAGTGGAGTGACTGTGAATGCCCCAGACCTGTCTTTAACAGAAATGACTGTAATTTAGTTGAAGCGAGGGACTTGGAGAGTTTGGTTGCCCTACTTTGAGTGCCAGTGATAATTCAACTGCTTTCTGCCCTGCTAGCCAAACACAATCCGTCATGGCAGCAGGCTGTCTGTTATGTTTTAGTCTATAACAAAACTTCTGCATTTTGCTTAAAATATTATCTGGTAATGATGTTCTGATTTTGTCTCCTTTTGTGCCAGGCGTTCAGTCCCGTGGTGTGTGCCAATCACCTGTTGATCAAACGTGTGTGGCTGCTCCTGTGTCTTTCTTGGATTTTCTGTTGATGAATTGCTGTGACACTCTTTCTTTGTCTGTTCAACCATTGCGGCTTCCACTTCAATCCACCAAGACCCTAAATAAGTAAAAGTACAAAAATATTATCAGCAAAATGTACTTAATGAATCAAAAGTAACAGTAATCTTTCTGGGGGTGGTCCTGTAGCTTAGGTCATGTCAGAACCTCTCCCTCATTTCCAGTCAGACTTAAAATACCATAAAAAAGTACTAATTCTGCCTTAAAAATCCCCCCGTGACCAGTTTATTATTATTTATCACATTATTAGATTGTTAATACTGTTTCATCATAGACTCAAAGAAGATCCTTAAAGCGATTTCAATATAAGTAACTTGGATTAACAATCCACAGTTCTCTTTCTGTGCAAAAATGCAGTCTAAAGGCTTCTGCAGTCTAAATTAGACCAATCAAGTGGGTATCTTTTGAGCATGAAATCCTCCTCCTTGTGCTGCCACACACAGTGTTTCCTTATTGAGTTGTGTGGCACAGGAACAGTAATACAAAGCAGGAATTCGTGCTGCAAAAATACTAATTTTGGAATGTGAGTATTTTACTAACACTTGCAAAAATGTGAACTTTTCTTTTAACTAGTTTATACAGTACAGTACTGTGATTCCCAGTTTTATAGTCACAAGATAAATCTGAGGGAATGTGAGATGATCAGTGTGGTACAGAAATTGTACTCGTTTTTTTTACTTTTAATCAGATTTTACTTCTTTGGGCCTCAAAGAGTTATTTAAAGTTTCGAGGGGAAGTCTCTCTCTGGTGGAACTGCTAACAACTCCTAGACATCGAGAGGGAAGAAGCCCCAATTAAACAGTTTTTTGTGAAAGGGTCACAAGTAAAAACGGTTGGGAGTCACTGGTTTAGTCTTTAAAAATGCTTTGTATTTTATAAGCTTATCGTGTCAATGTGTGCTTTTTAATGTAAAATCTTCAAAGTTGTTAGTGGGGTAAAAAGTAATGTATTTCCATCTGAAATGTAGTTGAGTACACGTATAAAATGGCATAAAATGGAAAGTGTAAGTGCCTCAAAATTTGACTTACGTACATTTACTTAATTACTTTCCACCATTGACAGCCTACTAGACTATCAAAATAATTCTTACTGTACAATACAAAGTGAATGGCCTCCGTCATTACTAAAAATAAACATCAGTCAGTCAACTCCCACTCTCACAAAGGTCTTACTACATCGAATGATTTAGTGATCACCATTATGGGGAGGTGACTCAGTGCTGCCTGCTTTCCTTTCACAGTTATTTCCAAGAGGCTGAAATAAACAATCATCCAACATGGCAAGATTGAATAACAACTTTGCTCTTTTAATCCCTGGCAGCTTGACAGTCATCAATTACACACATTAACACAATGTAACCACTTCCAGCTAAGCTTGAGGGTGTGTCTTGCTCATAAACAGGTGGATAAATGAGTTTCAGTACCAGTAAGCATATATTTACAGGGATACTCTCATAAATAAAATTAGGCTTTATATGATCCTTTTTTGGTTTTTGACATAGTAGATCACGTAATTAAACATTTCCATGTATATATAGATAGTAACTTGGTGCTTGCGATCACTTCAGCACTGAAACAACTGAGAGTCACTTTTCTCAACAAACTCAGCTGTAGAAAATAGGGTAAATTATTAAAAATGTCACCTTCACATGGGGTTCTTTAAGTCCCTGAAATGGTATAAGGTGTACAGTATCTACTGTACGCAGATTGGAAGTCATGGTGTGTGACATGGAGTGTCACCAGCTTATCTCTGGAAGTGGAAATCATCGCTGTGATCTGCACTGTTATGATACCAACTAGGCCTTGTATTTGAAATCTGATCTTTTTTTTTCTGCATATTTATCGAAGGAAAATTTAGTGCCAATTAAATCATTGAATCAGTGTTCAGGTGGTAGAAAAGTCATGATTTTCACAGCTGAGGTCTCATTCGGCTAATTATCACAGCAGCATGACTAGAGTAGCCTGTAATAAGAGTAGATTGGTGGACTCAAGTGATCCTAGGAGAAGAAAACCTAACATCCACCCACTTCCTCTGAGTACTGTAAGAGGAGCAATATTACTGCATACAGACGCTGCACTGCTCCAGAAACATGCGTCTATCTGGGAAATTATAGATCAAACTAGTGTGTCATCCCTCTGTTGCTTCTATCGTGTGTGACCACTCTGGCAGCAGTTAATGAGATAGTCTGCGAGCTGAAGAGAGCAATATGCTGGATCTACAGAGAGGGATCATACGGCACATCAAGCAGCCAAACAGCAGGGACGAGTCCTCTCCATCACATGCTGATTCGGCCTCTGCAGCTACAACTACAGTGATGATGTATAGCTGCTGAAGATCCAGTTTTTTCAAGGTCAGCTAGTCAGTAACGGTGGGACACATGAACAATTAGTCAGCTCGGTAATCTCAAGAAAAGATCATATTTAAATTAGGATTCAGTGTGAACAGGTTTTAAAAACAGTGGTGGAAAGTAACTAAGCACATTTACTCAAGTACTGTACCTAAGTAGATTTTTGAGATAGCCCTACTTGTACCTCACTTGAGTATTTCCATTTTATGCCACTTTATACTTGTATTGTACTTTCTACTAGATTTGACATTATGGATAATATAACAAGCTTTTAAAATACAACATTGTTAAAGATGAAACCAGTGGTTTCCAACCTTTTTGGCTTTTGACGTCTTACAAAAAGCATTGTGTAGTCAGGGTCATATTTCAGATGTCTATGAGTTGTTAACAGCTCCATCAAATAGTGATTTTTCCCTCTAAACTGCTCACATGCTTCAATTTCAATAAATATTCAAATGATCCAATATTTCACCAAAAATCAAAGAACAGAGAAAAGGTCCAAAAACTGAAAACAGATTTGTGTATCAGAACTTTGTTTTTTCGTCTTCTCCCGTTAAGCATCATCTTGTGAGACACCGTGGCGTGGGCCTCTGCAGATGATGTGTGAGCTATGAGCATGCACAGATCATGGATGTATTATAAGAGCTGGACACTGGACTAAAAATGGCACCCATTCAGTCCTGTAAGAATTGCTCGTCTGGCACATACGCCAAAAAAAGTTTCTAGCTTCCGGGTTTGCTTTCGCGCTGTGTGGCCCGCTGAATATGCGCAGTAGTGTTTCCCCCGCTGGCCCCACCCGCGAGCTCCCACTCGGCTCATAGACTTTACATTGTGATGACGTCACAAGAATCACTTTTCTCGGCTCAAGGAAAGTTTTACAAACATAAGACCTCCATGGATCAAAAGTTCATAATAGAAAGAGTCATAATTGACGTTGTTTGCAGTTTGAGGTGTCCTGTCAACAGTTTTACAGGTGTCTCTTTTACAATGGTGGTCTATGGGGAAAATGCTTTTTGGGCCGAGGGGATTTCTCACTGCAATACTGCGATTGGCCACTGGCAAAAACTGGCTGCAAGGCTAAGCTGCGCCGCCCTATCCAGCTCTTATTATGCACAGATGCATTTATGCACAATGTATTGTCCGTTGCAGTATTCTCCACAACGTCAATAAGCAATAAGTCAACAAGTGTTCTTTGTTACCATTTCCGGTCTTTGTCTACTTTGTTCTAAGTATCAGGACATGGAAAGAGTTGTTACAAAGTTATTTCCCTGCTTTGTGGCGTGGTCACTTTCTGACAATAAGTAAAAGATGTACTATAAAGACATATGAAATTAACTACAATAGAAAAAGCGGAAGTAAAGGAAAGTAGACTGCCTGACAACAGTAGTAAACACAGACATACTGCCAAACATTGCATTTGTACACTGTAATTACAGTTGCTTGTCCATCTCTCAGTGTTTGATGAACTGGGACAGCCATACCAGCTCCATCAGAGTTGGCAGGACCACATGTGCAGTGTGCGCCTAGTTACAAAAATTCAGAGGTGCACGACCATACGCTGTGACCACTTGCGGAGCCTTTGTGCTCGACGTGCAAGACGTGATGATGTCACTTTTGGTGCCTGCACTCTCGTGCTGGGGACACTGCGTCGAGCATAAACCTAGCTTCAATCATCTCACGACCCCTCAGATTCATCTGCTGACTCTTTGCAGGGGCCTGACCCCTATGTTGGGTACTGCTGGACTAAACTAGCTAACTGTATATAAAGTAGTTAAAACTAGCTCCACCTCCAGCAGCTACAACAATAACATGCTGCTTACACACTGATGCTTCAGTATTAATAATCTAATGATGTCATATACAATAATATATCAGTCAGAGGGACAAAACCACTACTTTTACTGCAATACCTTTTACAATTTTGCTGCCAATACTTATGTACTTTTACTTAAGTAGGATTCTCATGCAGGACTTTACTTGTAATGGAGTATTTTTACATTGCTGTATTGATACTTTTACTTAAGTAAAGGATCTGAACACTTCTTCCACCACTGTTTAAAAATAAGTATCTGTGGCAAATGTTCATTTAAAGGCACGACAAGGAAGGAAGCGAGCATGTAGTCTATATCACATCATATTGGGACGCGTCCCATAGACGGAACTGCACTTTCTGCCCGGAGCGGCCCCTCCTCCGCTGCCTGCACCGGCCTCTTCCTCAACGTGACAGACACAGAGCAGACCGGGATGTTGTCTTATATTCGGTCGTATCTTCTACCTGTTGTCAAGCTTTACCTGCTTGGTCTGGAGGTTCTGCTGGTTCAGCTGTTCAGCAAAACTTTCAGGTTACCAGGTCGGTTCAACTCCCAGTGAAAGTTGCTAGGCTTCATGTAGCTATGTTGACAAGTTTAGCTCGGTGTCACAGTCAGTGTTATGTCCCCGTGAGTCATTAACGTCGGTATGTTGTGGTTTGTAACCACATTAAAAACATACATAACGTTAATTAGGACATTTAGGAGCCATTGTTCATCTCGGTGGCCCAGCCAGTTAACGTTAAGCTAACTAACTTAGGTTGTTATATTAGCTAACGTTAGCTAGTTAGAGATAAAGATAAAGGTCTAAACATGAATGAAATAAAATTCTACCTGGTGTGTTATGTTTGCCGAATTCAGCAGAAAAGCTTTACGTCTACTGTTGTCCTTAAAGTGCTTCTTTTATAAGCGTGTATGTGTGTTGCCAAGCTATGTAGGTTTAAATGGCCACTTTCTGTAATGCAATTTGGACTGCTGTGGTAATTCATTAGACAGCTGTTAACAAGCCAATCAAAACGCTTGATTGTCTTCCAGCTGTGCACTCAGGAAATACAAAGAATTAAACGTGTAAAGGATCATAATGGTTCTGTGTTTGGTGTTGTATTTGATAAAACTGGTGACATTTGGACAACAATAGCATATAAATGACACTTAAAGGCAACTGAATGAACTGCATCACTGAATTGTGACGCAAACTTGCACAATACACCGAGGTATATTCATCATACTCACCCCTCATCTGATGATAACGGTCTTTGTCAAAGCACTGTCATACATAATATTTAATATGAGTCATCAAAAAAAGGGGAAAGAAAACCAGTGCAGTCATGGCTTGAAAAAAGAATATAATGCTTTATTTGCCAAGTAGCAAGTACAAGGAATTCAATGTGGTCCAGATGTCAACAGAAAAAAGCAATAAACATGAACATTAAACAGTAAACATAAATACAAACATAACAGTGTAAGAAAGAGAAGGACAGTAATTTAAAGATTCTGTAGTGGGGGTGGACTATGTGCTTGCATATTGACATGATAAAGACTATGTGTGTGCAAAAAGCAGAATATAAATAGAAGTATAAATACCAATATAGGTATAAATATGAATTTGAGTGTAAATAAACTATGTGTATGTATTAATAGGATATATATGTACAGTTAGAAATTAAAGAATAAAATCTACTAACACCCACACAGTGCAGGACAGACAAAGACACAGTTAACACAATATGAATTTGAATGAGTGAATAACCTTGCTAATGCACAGTAACAAAGTGTTTTTTTCTAGTAAGTAAATCTCAGTCAGACAGTTTGATCAGTCTCAAACATTTCAGAAAATGTTTCTGCAGCCATGGTCGGACGCCGCTTTAGATGTGGACTTTCTTAAAGTTTGATGACATTTGTCCTGCATTCTCTTTTTTACTTCAGTTTTGACTGAGCCACTTCAAAAAATATTACCAATTCATTCATTCATATTCATTGACTTTCCTGACTGATGTGAACAGAATGCTGATACATACAACAGAGATTTCACTATGACAATTCATGCAACACTGTTGGTGTATGGTGGGATGTCTGCAGTTATTATTCCTGTAGTTCTTTTTTTTTGAAAGACACTGTACAAACAACTCAGTAAAAGTGTAAGATCCAAAATTCTTCAATCGGAATATTGTTATACAGCACCATAGGGATTAAAAACCTAGATAAAGTCCGTCTGAGTTTCGCAGACATTCAACAGGTTCGACTATAAGGACTTCTCATGTCTCGAAATAGCGACCTTTATTGGAGGATGTAAGCAGATTCCTTATCAAATGACATTCTCTTTGATATCTCTGTGTCCTCTTCTGCTTCTGCCAGTGATGCCCAGACAAGATGGCAAGGTTGCCATAGTGACAGGAGGAGGCAGGGGAATCGGCTATGAGGTAGTCCGCCACATGGCCAGACTGGGGGCGCATGTTATCATAGGTACAGTATCAAACACCGCACTGACACGCAAATGAGAAGAGGGCTAGGAGAAGTCTTTTAACAGGGAGAACACATATGTAAAGATTGCCTCCATGTATGTGCCCTTTCATAATGATGAAATGCTTTACAGTTAATTTACACAAAATGCGACAATAACAAAAATACAACAACAAAACATATCGCCTACAGTAACATCACTTTAAACAAAGGCAAGATACCCTGGGAAATAAACAAAAGAATGATGGATGAAGCCCTAAAAGCAAGTATACACAAGTTAAATTAGAGAAAAGTAGATGATGAGTGTGTTGTTTTCCAAACTGCAGGCTTACACTCATTTTCCTGACTCATAAACCCTTTTAGATATTTGGTCATATTTCTCTGTTGTTGCATGTTTGCCGTCATTTAGAAATGTGAGTCAGAATAGTCTTTCCTCCCCTGCATTATATGAACACTGGAGAGTTTTAGGAGACAACTTTGTGTCAGACCCAAAATTAGGGGTTTGTCAAGCTTTACATCTTTGTGGAAGGACTCCAGCTTTCCAATTAGAGGGATATTTTAGTATTTCTATTACAATTACCGGTTTGACGGAAATGGTGTCATAGTGCGTCAAACAAAAAAATGATGCTATGTGGCAATATCTCCCTTTTGCCTTGCTGTATGACTCTCCAAGGTCAGAACATGCATGGGTACGGTGGGGGAAGAAGGTAAATAAAGTGCAGTTTTACAGAGTAGGCTGAATACTCTCATTATTTTGAATTAACATCACATAGCGCAAGCTGTGTCCAGACCGGTCACATGTCCACGGCAACAAACACGACAAAGCAATCTGTCAAAGCACTTGCATGCTGCATGGTGTGAAACTGATGGCAGAATAACCTTGTCTCGCTTCAAACACTGCTAAACAGGTTGCGATTGGTTTCAAGTGGTGCAGCAGTAACACAGAGAGAACTGAAAGGACTTGTGTCAGGCTGCGTAGAGGAGTAAATGTTGCAGACAAGTGAACAGAACAAGACACCGATGACAGTTAAGGGTTGGTATGACTTTTAGAAAGTAACACAAAAGTAAGTGACAAGTCAGGGAATGTCATTACAACTTTAGGAGAGTAATGAATAATTAATTACTTTTACTTACAGTAACTGGTACTGATTAAAGAATAATCCACTGACCTTACTATGGATTATTTTCAGTATTTTTTTACCTTTGAAAACTGTTTCTGAATGGGGTGAGTGAGAAAATTTCCAGTATTGCTCAGTGGAGTCGGGGCCATGTTTTTTGTTGGGTTACTAAGAGACTGGGCTACAGATAACACCGTCTTGTAATAAAGTAATGTGTAGTGTACAATAAACTAAACCATGGCTCTGCAGTGCCAGTCTTATTGAAGGCGTCCTCTGTGTGTTCCTACTTAAAATCCTGTTGTTGTCAGAGATTCTTAATTAGTATCAGGCGGTCAACAGCGCATTCACATGCCTCTTAACACCCCGTTGATCCCTCTTAAGGTTTAGAATAACATCAAAACACTTTGTTTTCATCATTAGAAGGTAGTGTGTGTGATGCTCCAGTGTGAGATGATGTAAAGACTTCTTGAGCTCAGCTGGGATTAAAAAGCTGTTATCAAACTGGATGTTAAATGCAAATTTAGGATTATGAGGGGCTTTTTTTTGCATAAAACAAGGTCTACAATTGTTCAATTCATTATTTAGTAATATTTAATTTCGGAAGATAACTACAATACAACAGTCTCGTAAAGGAAATGGTGAATATGGTTTCCTCTTGCATCAATGTGTAATTGTACTGTGCACAGACACAAAAATACTGATTAACTATATACAAACGGTATGTATCAATATTTAAACAAAGTGAAAATCTGTAATAACATAGAAAACATTTATTTCAAATGTGATTTATAAAGAAAGTACTTGATAACTATACTTGCCCATTTGAATTGTCTGTGTAAATGGCTGAAATAACATTATATCACTAATTGTAAATTTATAGTGCCATCAAAAATCCAAAATATATATTGACAGTTTCCTTTCCAAAGGTTGAAGAAGTAAAAATTGTCTTTTTCTCGCAGAGGACACTGACATCATCACACTTTGTTAATACAGTAATGGCTAAATTTTCTGAAGAAAATGTTGGCGTGTTTGCTGCTGAGGTCTTGCTGTGAAACAGTCTGAGTTACAGTTGAGGGGCAGTCAACATATAAATACTGAAAGAGGGTCAAATAGCAGTTAAAAATGAAGTGCTGAAAGAACTTACAGTTTGACTGAAGACTGAACGAAGCCCTGAAAACATTTGAATTGTCATTTGATGAGTAAGAGATGAAAGCAGTTGAAATGTCAGTCGAGGTGTAAGTGGTAAAAGTAGTTAAAATTTCAGTTGAAGATTGAAAATCAGTTCAAGTGCTAATTGAGATTTAACAGGTGAAAGCAGTTGAAGTATCAGAGAAAGTGATGAAAGCACTCCATTCAGAGTGCAAGTTAATGAGTTAAATAATATATAATAAAATAATAATACTATGATTCAACCTCAGTATTTCTAAAATCCTGGATGTGGCCCAGGAAACACATGCTGGATGTTGCTAGACATACAGTATATTGGAAATTCCCATCCCTGAGAGTCTAAATACCAGCAAAAACCACCAAAACTCAAAATAATGTTTCCCACTGACAGTGTGCACCTGATACCACTGTTCACAGCATGTATCTCACAACAACAGGAAAGTAAAATACACAAGATTAAAGCTTTTATTAGATGGTACTGTCAAGACAATTGTGTCAGTACAACAAATGTATGTAAATCAGCTCATTCATTAAATATATTAATATAAATAATTAGTAAATAGCCGAATAAATGTTTTGGTTGTCATTACACTATGAGGAGGTAAAAATCGTTTTTCTCTGTCTTCTAAAACAGAAATGGACATTGAGGGATGGGAAGTTTTAACATATGTCAGGCATGATATCGTTATGATTAAGTTAAGTTTTATCAATCTTATATTAAAATGTCTTAGCGTCAGCACTGTTTTCTTCTTCAATTTCTTTGGTTCTTCAACTGTCCAGCTCTCAAAACTTCTCTTTTTTCATTTATATCCAGTATTTCTATTTCTTTTGTGGCCATGTTCCCAAACCATCCCCCAAATGCACCCTGCAGCCACGTTATTGGCTTGCCAAAATCCAATATGGAGATATTTGCAAAATGATGTTCATGTTCAAAATGTTAAATTCAGAGCCAAAAATCTTACACACATATATAGTGTTTATTTCTGCATAAAAATGTAGGGAAATATAAACATATTATTACAGTAACAATCTTGGTGAAAAAAAAGGGCAATTTGAACAAAGCTTGGTTAAACAACTGCACTACAACCATTTATTTGATCTTCCAGACAGAATCTGACATGCTGTTTAGAGGCTCATCTGTTACTGTACATCTCTAGTCTTCTCTGTGGTGGAGATGCAAGAGCAGTAAGATGGCTTCCTGTTTAATTGCTTGTATTGCTGTGCTTTGTTCTTCTGTCTGGAGGGTTTTGCTCGGGATCTATGGGGATCTGAAGTGCATTTTCCTTTTCATTTAAGATCCCTCTTAGCGATACTCCACAAACGGCAGCTGAACTAACTGCCATTAGCATCTTCTCGACTGTATACTCTCCAGTGGGGCTTGATGTCATTTCTGCTGCTCCCATTAAACTAACAAGATCAAGTTTTACTTGAGTTTTACTCTTTGTATATCCTTGTATATTTGTAGCAGGGATGCACCGATCGCATTTTTTGAAAAGCCTGACCTGCCGATACTGAGCCCAGCAGATACCGATTTTCTTTAGTTTGATATAATTAGCAGCCTACAAAAAATGGTAAAATAAACAATTTAATGGTCTGCATATAAAACACAGATTTAACAATTTATCCAAATGAAAACAAAATAAAGCTCAGCAGGTTACAGAACTTATGACATTTTTTTCCACTATGTATTTTTCCCACATAACAGACAATCTATCTCTGAAAAGAGCGAATAAGGAAACAGACCTGATAAATACAATACAAACACACTGAAACACTGGAGAAAGTAAAGACTTTTTGTTCAACATGCTCATTGAAGAACAAGTTATGTTAAAATTATCTCTGATGAAAAGCGATGGGAGAGAAACCCGACCATGGAGAAGTGCATGTATACGAAGATTTTGAGTATAATCTGTGTAGAGTAACATAACCTGGTTACTCTCAATAATCTGATGTTCTCGTTAGTCAGCACAGCAGCAGTACGACACCAGATCAGCTAATACAATCGGCTGTATAGTCAGATAGACCTGCTGGTTCCAGTCTGAGCTGATTAGGCATAAAGTTGGCCGGTTTCGATCGGTGAACCCCTAATTTGTAGTCCACAGTAACTGGGTTTGGCTTTCTCCTTAACTGAATCATCATCAGAGTCAAACACAGAGCTATCAAAGTCTTGTGGTCATTACAAGGAGACCGTTTCACTTGTTGACAGGGTTGAACAGCTAAAAAGGGATTTTATATTTTACAGTCTGTATAAAAAAACACTTATCACCAAAATCATAAATTACAGAGATTTACTTCCTGCCCTGCTGGGACTGCAGATGCAAATTAAGTTGAAGATAATGGTGCAGTAATTTTTAATTGGGCTTGTCCCTTGAAAATTAAACAGTAAAGTAAATAATTTAAGTTATAGGTCAAAGTGTCCAGGTGAAACATAATAAGCGATCAGTAATTGCAACTCCCATTTGGTCAAACACACACATTATATTTTCCAATGTCAACAATGTTTAAGTATGAAATAACAGCTTTTACAAATGCTTTTCTTTTCTTTCACTTTGCTTTTTTCCAAAGGGCAAAACAGCAGTTGTTTCAGGATGAATTATCAACACAAGAGATAATAAACATATAAAGCTGAATCAAATGTACAGTATGTATTTATATGATAAATTCACAGCAACTTAATGCAACTGCAATTGATATAATAATTGAGGAGAACTTTTGATTGCTTTCATCACGTGATTGCTGTCAGTCTGGCAGCATTGTTTCCTTGGAAACACACAATGATAAAAGTTGATATGGTAGTCTAGCAGACATGAAGAGAGGGTCTACAGTTTATAACCCAATTTAAATATGTCATAGTCTACCGATAATATAAAATATTATATCAAACATTTTTATACTGTATATCAAACACCCTGGCAAACATTGCTCAGAGCTGGTTGTGGTATGTGCTATGTTGCCTTTGAAATATTCACTGTTCTGCTACTTCTACACTCTATTTCATAGCAGTAGTAGTAGTAGAAGTAGTACTATAGCAGTAGTAGTAGTAGTAGTATGGCACGTTTTCATATTACAGCTGCTCGTCTGCGCAGAGTTTACATCCCGACAGCAAGCAGAGAATATGAGGAGGAATCATGCTGTTACCCATTATAATTAGGCCATTACCATAATAAGTGACAGGCAGTTGAGGTGGCAGTGATGAATACTGACAGGGATTCATTCAAAAACTGGTAATGTACCATGAAATTATTGAAAAATCACAGTAAAACATTGACTTTAGTACAAAATTGTTTTCCATACATAAAAATCATCTTCAGGTGCAGGACCTTACAGCTCTAAGATGCTGTGCAAATAACAGCAATGTTTTTTGGCTTTCAAGGCAAGAGAGTATTTTCCATTCAGTTCACGAGCTTCAAAACTTTGAAGAAAACTCTGCTTTATTCATTCAGTGTGTGTGTGTGTGTACCGCAGAGTCAATGTCAGATTATCCTTGGAGACTGAGCAGAACATGAATGAGACTTGAGCGTAACGTATGATTACACTCAAAAAAATCAATACATTAAGAACTTTAAGTGTCTGTTGTAATCTGAGTCAACCTTATGTGTATTGAAGCTGATCCCACAGGACTCTTAGTTTATCTCCATTTCATATATTTTCATCTCTTGAGATAATTCATGAAGTGAGAATATTCATGGTAAAGTGGATTCCTCTCTGGTAATGGAGTGGATGCATATTTCAGGTGGAGTGGTAGCATAGTGCTCGTGTGAGGAGAGTTTATGGATTGAGCGCCTGCACTGTCAGATACCACAGCTGGATATTAAACAGCGTGCAATTGCACTTGAAGTGGTTTTGGTTACATTTTTGACTAAAATGAGACCTTTTTTTAAGCTAGAAGATAATGAAACATGAAATAAAATCCCTGTTGAAAAATGCTAAAAAATGCTGCAACAAAAAAAAATATTTTTGACAGAAAATAAAAGATGACAAACGAGGTTGTGTTGAATACTGCCGTAGTGTGAACGACTGGAAATAAATTACTTATAGCACGCCTTCATGTGGTGCAAAGGAACACAATAAAAAGAATGAAAGTAAAATTGTACAAAAACAGAAAATATGTGCTGCAGTATGTGAGTAATTCTGTGATTCTTGTACACATATTTACTTGAATATAGTAAACAAACATGAACACAACAGTCATTGTGGACTTAACCAGCGTAACAGATGTAACACAATGTCTTGTCATGGTTTTACATATGGTACATTTTCAGTGGTTCAAAGAAAGATTTTGTGTTTTCACTCTGCTAACTGGCAATAATATTTTCATTTCTGGACAAGTTCATTTGTAATTCAGATATCCTAAAGAGTATTATTAGTATTTGCAGTTATGACTGTAATGATAATTATCATTAATGAGTTCTGGTAACCTTCTGTCTCTTAATCAGTGCCGACTTCCTACATTTCATAAAATCATAAATGAAAATGACAGTTTCAGCCTTCCAAATATGCAGAATAATAACTGAATGCATTACTTCATTACTCTGAAAAGTGCTGTTAAATTAGGTTTATATAACACATTGTGTTATGTGGGACTGATAAATTGAACTCACAAAGGAAATCATCTTTGTCTTCTGAAAATCCACATTATTGCATTACCTACGGAGGAAGCAAAGGTCTCTGGAGGACAAATTTGTTACATCAGATTTGATGAAATGTATCAGTGAACTGTCAATCATGCTGCTCTGATGAGTGTTATGCAGTCTTATCACCTGAGATTTACCTTGGGAAATATGCACATCCATTTATGCCAATAAACCTGTTTTTGACCGTGGTGAGAAATCTTCTGCCTACACTGTCTCACACTAAGAATGGACAGCAAAGCACACAGAGCATCACCCTCAGTATGGGTGACTTATATGAAAGTCCAGCCGTTTGCCAACAACAAATAGACATGCCGGATGTTTAATACAAAAACTAAAAATATGAGACTGCTGACTTACTAGGAAGAAGTTTTAATCACCAGTACCTGATATGTGTCAATCTGTAAAATTATTCATAACCTGCAGTTAAACCTCACAACACACCAGAGAATTACTCCCTGCTCCACATCTGTTATATCTTTAAAACAATTACAACTAACTGACAGTCACACACTCATTATCAGTAGGTCCATTCATACACTTGATAGATCACTAAAGTATTGATAATTGAGCCCAATAATTAATTTCTCTATTTATGACACCAGATGTAAACTTGCAGTAACACGAGTGAGCTGTCTTACCTTGAATCAGTAGTTTCTCATAATCTTATAAGCAATATTTATACTTCTAACAATTATTTAACACTTATCTGTCGCTTATGTTCAATACCGCACTTGCATATCCAGTGTGCAGTATAATGTAAAATGTATTTGTATATATGTTAATCATTCTCTACTCCCTCCCGATTTACTCCTCTCTTTTTCACAATTGTTAATATTTTACTCAGTACTTTAATTAGAACTACAGCTGGAAGAAGCCATATTTCACTGCCTTCAATGTTGCCACCTACTTTGTTGCTATGCATCTGAATCTTCCTCCTGAACTACAGCATTTTTAAATGCTGACCAGATTTGATTGAAAATGCCACAGGACAACAACCTATGACACCTCTAAGTCATTGTTATGTCAAGTTGTTAGGGCGTTCTGTGTGTGTCCCAACATTAAATACATTTTTATTTATGCAGCACTTTTAAAAGGCATTCAAAGATGCTTTAAACGGCACCTTTGAGACATTAACTTAACATCACTTTTGGGATCCCTGCTACTTACTAGGAAAACAACTAGTCTGGCTCCGCCCGTTTAAAAAGTACCCCAGCAACATCTCTAAAGCTGAAAAATTAACATGTATCTCATTTGAGTAACCCATATTTCAACAGAAATATAATATATATATATATGTGTAATGCCAGTTGTAGAGGGAGTTACATGCTTGAGCTTTTTCTTTGCTAACAAAAGCCAAGCGTGCAGCGTCTCAAAGTCTTTTTGTCACAGTGAAGTCACCACGTTTGTCACCTTTGTACCTGTAAAGACAAACCATGTCGCAGTGTCCAGCGTAACATTTTCTTCCCCACTGGCCCACTTGGCCAGTAGATCAGAGTTTTACTGGCCCATTGTATATTTTCACTGGCCCAGCAGCCAAAAAATGAAAATAAGCCTTTTTTTCCATAACTTTGGTGATTCATGCATTGTATATATAATACGTACAACAGTGAAGTTCCCTCTAGATTTGTTTGTTTTGCTTTAGTTATGGATATGTAAAGTTGATATATTACACACATATGCAAAATATAAAATTAGGCACATATTGGATCAGTAAATGAATGATGTATAAATGTAGGTTTCTCCATATTTTGTGTAAAACCATACATAGGGATAAGGGAACATTTCAGCGAGTATCAATGACCTTGATAATAAACTCTTGTGTCAAAAACTGAGACAGTGCTGAGAGATCTGCAGAAATGTACTCGTTAAGATAGAACAGTGAGAGAGAAAGAACATAATGACATTTCTTTGTGTGTGTGCGTGTTCACTCCAGGCTCCTTCTGTCTGCTTCTGCGAGCCACCTGTCCACTACAGACATGGTGTTGAACTGTAATGAATGAATGAAAAGGAGAAATGCAGAGGAGGAAAATGAAATGGAAACTAACAGCGTCTGTCTCCACAGTAAATCATCTGTTGAGTGTTTTAATGGTTATTTATTTGTGCCTAAGAATGTAACCGCAGTGAAACAACCAGAATATAACGTTTTATTTCACTCATTCACTGCTTTGTTCTCACTACCGCCGCTCCCTCTCCTCACTGCTTTCTCTCTCTCTCTCTCTCTCTCTTCTTTTTCTCTCGTCTTTTTTTTATAATGAGTCAGGAAGCTGACAGCAAAGCCTAACTTGACTTTTTTCTTCAAACGAAGAGAAGTGTCCTCCCCTCTAAACTGTATACCCACGACTCCAACCGGCCTGTCACTGGCCAATCAGCTTCGGTAATGTTGGACCCTGTTGTCGTATCTGGAAACCAACACTATAACCGGAGATGCTGCACAGAAGTACTGCGCAGACTACATGAAACTCATGCATGTTAAACAAACAACACAAATAGTATGAATAAGACTACTTAACACACAGACATGAGATATTAAACTTTGTACAAGTGTAAGTGTAATTTTCTCTGTATATGAAGTTGTATGTTGGGACATTCTTACTCTGTGTCACACTCAATTTATCCATTTGTTCGGTAGTGGCAAGATTATTTCAGTAATTAATTAGGTTACATTTTTAACCCCTAGCTCAAAATATTTAGTAGGCAAATTATTTCCTCAGGGCATATTTTTAATCAGTGGCTATTTTAGTGGTGAGCTTGGACCGAAAGTGGTTTTGTGCGTGTGGAAATGTGTATTAAAATTATATTCAGCGTTCTCAGTGACTTTTGGTTCATTAGCAGAGAAGTCTGTTGAGGAGCAACAATTAAGAAAAAAAACCCATATTTGTATGTGTGTGTGACCCTTGTGACGCGTCACCCGGAAGAGCTGCATCCTTCAGCCATGCCTAAACCGCAGTGCATCAGGGTAAATGATGCTTTGCCCTTGAAAAGGCCTGCGTGATAATCCAAGATTAGTGTGTCTGTCTGTGTATATATGTGTGTGTGTGTGTGTGTGTGTGTGTGTGTGTGTGTGTGTGTGCAGAGAGAAAATGAGAGTGCACACGTTGGCTATTTGTGAGTCTACACAAAAAGAGAGTTTGTGAGGAGAATCCTAACATTTGAGAAGTGGGCATCAGCTAATGTCAGGCTAATGTTTTCTCAATCAATATTTCGTCAATTGACTAATCACTTAATTGACTAATTATCAGCACTGTCATAGGCAGTGAGAGCATGAGTCTGTCCGTGTGTTTGTGTGTTCCTGCCTCTTTCTCTTCCATGTGTCTTTCTCATATTTTCACCCTCTATTTCGAAACATTTCCTTCTCTCTTTAATAGAAGCAAGGTTCATTTGTATGCAGACAGCCTCTGTAAACAAAAAGCCTTCCTGAGTCAGAGTCAATGACTGTATCTTTCACCAGGGCATCTGTGCATGTTAGAAATATTAAAAATATTGAATGTACTGTTAGTAGCACTGTATCTAATGTTAAAGGAAGACACAGTTAGTGTTATGTGAAGTTCTGACCCATGGTTCAACATGCCTGTTTATATATAAAAACATGTTGTGTATTTTTTTTGTGTGTGTGAATACATTTTATTATTTCTTGTTTACATAGCACCTGTAAACATGTGCACATACATATATAGATACACACATATACATTCACCTGCACAAATACATGTTTTAAGTGGATTAAAAAAATGATCAGTCAATACAACACACTCATTCTTATGTTAATGCGGTTTACGTAACCTTACTGATATAGTGGCGATCCTGCTTATCTACCCCAAACTATTTAGTTCTACCTTTGATTGATATTTAGTCTAGTAAATGTTTTCTTATAGCATGTTTTATGAAAACATGCTATTTTGGGTTGTAACTGAACATTGCATGAATGCTATGGTCCCCTCCTTATAAGACAAAAGCATTAACAAGCAGGATAATGTTTTACACACAACTGGTTTCTTTCTGGATGCTGGGTCACAACAACACAAAAAAAGTACGACAGTAACGTAACAGCTTTTTGAAAATGTGTCTCACCCTCCTAAATTTCTGGTATCATAGTGTTATTTACCATCAGCTGTTAACTCTTTTATTGCATATCGTATACATATATTTGTATACAGGTATAATGGACTGTATTTTTAAAATACTGTACATTAGAGCTGCAACGAGTATTCAATTGACAGAAAATTAATTGGCAACTAATTTGATAATCAAATAGTCATTTTAGTCATTTTAAGCAGACAAAACAGGATATTGGAAGACATCACTTTGGGCTTTAAGAAATTATAACTGCACTCTCTTTTCATTTTATAGACAAAACAGTTAATTGAGAAAATAATTTGCAGATTAATCAATAATGAAAATACTCATAAGTTGCAGCCCTACTGTATATTCTTTAAGATCAGGTTTGCAGACAAGCTCTCTACTGATGCAGAATGATCAACATTCATAAATGTTCCTCAAGTGCCAAATGGTTGTATCAATTTTCATTTTAAAAACCCTCCCTGGAAATATATGTTTATAGGATGAACACACAGGACTGACAAAAAAACTATAAAATCATTTAAAGCCTCTATTGGCTCGTCAGACGTTGTATTAACCTCCTTGTGTGTCTCCTCTCTTTCAGGTGGGAGGGATGAACAGGAGGGTCTAGCAGCTGTCAGAAGGATCTGTGAAGAGTACAAAGAGGCCAAAGGTACCATTGCAAACATGACTGTGAACACCACATGCACAAATGCTTGCACACGCATGCACTTTTAGCGTTTGAAGATAAAGGGCAGAACTGCAGCAGCGTGTCCCTCAGGTGTGTTTTTACAGTCTTAAAAAAAAAACCACACTAACATAACCGGACACTTGCAGATGAACACTCGCACACAGAGAGCTTCCATGCTGGCTGTGCGATGACAGGAGTGTTGTTGATGCACTGCGAGGAAGAGGAGGATGCAAGGGAAAGGGGGCTATGAGAAGTAGAAGAGGGGAAGATAAGTCAAGCACACTGTGAGCGGGGAGGTGGAGAGACAGGGACATGCATGACAAACAGACGAAATGTTGTAAAAGAAAGGGGGAAAAAAAATGAAAAGGAGGTGGAAGGAGAATGGAAGAGGAGAAGGTGATGGAGGTGAGAGGAGACAAATGGTAGTACTGCAGAGATTTATTACTCCATTGACTAAAGCTTAACAGTGGTCTCTGTAACTCCCATGTTGAGAAATTGATTCGGGCGACCTTCACAGCACCATAAATTCCACCATAGTCTCACAACTAAGAAGCCTCATAAGTTATCCTTTTCTGTACCAAACAGCCTTGAATCTTTAACACCTTGCAAGACGTGTCAGTAGTTGTTTACCTCAGCTGATGTGTAGGAATTTCCAAGAAACCACTTGATGTGATTAAATAATTGATTTAGATTTTAAAGACAAGCTGAGATGTGAATTCTCTTCTCCTTTATTGTTATAATATATTTACATAATGATACTTATATAACATTTCTACGTATTTTATATTTTTTAAAACTGTTGTGAACACATTTGTAGAAACAGCATCTAACCACTGAACCTCTGTCGCCTCTCCCCCAACATTCATTAAGTGACAACTGAGAGCTCGGACACTTGCTGTCAGCTGTCCGAATAGCTGTCGACAATTACCAATCCAAGCTGCCTCCTCCTTCGTTCAACATTTTGAAACATCCGTTGTACTAGTAAGTTTGTGTTCTACTTTGACAGCGGACATATATACACGTTGGTATGGCATTGGGCGCTGCTAGTCATTTTATCGATGTGTCAAGCAGCTGTCATATTGCTCCGAATGCATAAAAGTATATTGTGGGAAGAGGTCTATCTCTATCTGTCTTACAGCGATCATAACTCACTGAATTGTCAGTCAATTTTTCAGCGGTTTGGGTTCACAAAATGCCAGACGTTTATGTGTCATACAGAATACTCAGTTGATCAAAAATGCTGGTTTTCATATTAAAATACTTCTGTTTAATGAAAAGTACAGAAGTACAGAAATAGAGACTCAATACGTTTTTTTATTGTACATTTGACAAGTTTCACTATTCTGTTTTTTGATATTCATATTTTCGTGACATTTCTCACACTATTTACAAAATAGTCTAAAATGAAGATGAGTTGTGAGAGAGGTGAAGAGCTAGTCAACATAAAAATACTGTTTATTCTTTCTTTGTCTTTGAGTCTTTGAGGGAGATCATCAGGTAGGTTCGCCAGCACTGGTTGGCTCCTATGTGTGCATGTGGCTATACAAATATAGAAACTATAAATTCACTTTGCTTCACTCACAAACTTTATGTTTGTGCATGTTTTTTTTAGCCCTGATGAGCGCCAGGATGGTGTCAAGCTAACTATGTTCTTATTAATGTGTCCATTTTGCTGATGGAAAATGACCAGACAAATCAGACAGGTAACAGATGGACCTAAGCTGGTTAAAAAAAAAGTAGTCTTTTAAAAACGATGTTGGAATGATGTCAGAATAATGAAGTAGCAAATCCTTGTCCTTTTATCGGTAGTCCAGCTAGTAGACAGACAAACTCGATTTGACTAGCTATTTGATTGAAAATTTGATTGAAAATCAAACCCTAATCGTGAGAGGAAGTGACTTGGTTTCATTAACTGAACCGTGTGTGAATGTGTTGTACAAAAAAAGTTGTTTTTTTGATGGAATTCATTATCATTAGGGTATTGTGTGATAAAAAAAGATAAATGACCCTCTAATACATTGTTTAATTAAATACACATCTATTATGTCCAAGTCTATTGATTAAAACTCTCATCATAAGATATTAGCAAACCTGATGACCTGCTGACCACAGGTTATACAGCTGTGGTTTGTCTTCCGTGGGCTTGCAGTGGGGAGCAGCAGAAAGCCGCCTGGCTGGCTCCCTGTTTGTGTGTAAGTGGCTGTCAGGTACAGAGACAGCGACCATGTAGCTGGTGTCATTGAAGTCGATTTCCCTGGACAGGGCCGTGGTGGAATTGATTACTTCTTTTGTAATTGGCAGGCACTGAGGCATAGGGGACAACGGGGGGGGGGGGGGGGGGGGGAGTCTGTAGCCAGATGCTTGTGCACTGAATGAGAATGCGTACGTGTGTGTGTATGTGTGTGTGTGTGTGTGTGTGTGAGAATGAGATGGTAATGGATTCTCATTAGTATGTGAGGCAGGAGCTTTAAACATCTCTGTGCAAACGCCCTTTGGCATCCTTCCTAGTGTTTGCACATTTGTCTGTTATGAGAAATGGGAGACAACTCCTAATATACATGTGGGCTGCACGGGTGGCTCTCAAACCAAGGACCTGCGGGTGAATCCTTTAGGATCCTTTAGGGGATTTCAAGGTGTAATTAGAGAAAATATGTTAGTAATATAAAAGATTGACTATTCATAGGTGTCAATTTGAACACCATTCTGATCAGGCACAATACTGAGTGCTCTACAATGCTTCCTCAAGTGGTGTCAGACTTATTATTATAAGTTCTTAATCAGGATGTATTGTCCCTTGAGAGGAGCAGGGTAAAAGGTGTTTATCAATCATCAGACACTCCTACGATTCAGTTGTTTTTTTAATTGAGTTTTGCAAAGTTCAACACTGTATGCTGCATCTGATATGTGCTACGGACAATGCACATAAACAGTGTGCTCATTTCTTGATTAATAATTTGGGCTGCAAAATGTCAGATGATAGTGAAAAAAACACTCTCCAAAGTTGCCGGAAGTCCAAGGCGATGTCGTTAAACCCAAAAAATAAATAATAATTTATTGATTGTCCACATTGTTTGTCATAAATTTGCCATCTGCTGCAATCTGCTCCTCAGTCCCTCTCTGCAGCCACACTCTCTCATCCCCAGCCCTCCGCATTGCTCTCCATCTCAGTCTCCAGCCCCCGCTCACTTCTCCCAGGTCAATTACTTTCCTCCAACTCCCCAGACCTGCCATCCTCAAGCTGTCCACCAGATGCCCCTCGGACTTTTCCCTCCTCTCTCAACCTACACACCTGTTCCCACTTCTCATCAATCCTGCAGTTTTACCTGGCCTACTCCGCCTACTCCTCACCTGTAACTCATTCCCTCATCAGCCACTCACTACTTATACTGATCAATTTCCACTGTTTTCTGCTTTGTTAAGTTGTCATGCTTCATGTCTTTGCTTTCTAGCCTCCAGTCTGTTATTTGTATAGTTGTTGTTTGAAACCTGAAAACCTGTAATCTGCCTGTTTTGGCCTTCTGCCTGAATATTAGACTTTGGATTCTTGCCTCCTCCCTTTTGGATACCCTTGCCTGCCTCACTTACTCTGTAAGCCTATGTCCCTCTAGTTTTGTCATTAAATCATTGAACTGTATCAGACTGCCTAAATCATCTGCATTTGGGTCTTTCCCCTGTGTTCCTGTTACCCTGCTTGCACCAGCCGTGACAGTACCCAACAGTCATTTTCATTATTAATTAATCTGTTGATTATTTTCTCAATTAATTGATTAGTTGTTTGGTCCTGACCAACAGTCCACAACCCAAAGATTCTCTGTTTACTATATAGAAGACTAAATAAACCAGAAAATATTCACATTTGAGAGGCTGGAACCAGAGAGTTTGGACATTTTCTTTTAAAAAATTCAGTAGTGGGCAACTAATTGATTAATCGACTAATTGTTGCAGCTCTAAACATAATTATTTCTGGACTAAGCAGGACCTCTACAAAATGGACAGCCTCCACCCTAATAAGAAAGGAACCAAGCAACTAGTTTCTAACTTTATCCATTTATTGGCTTTTAATTCTCTCTGAGACACACCTCAGCATGACCCTTTCCACACTTCATTTCACCTCAGAAAAGCCTGTTTTACAACAGTGAGGGTCCCGCTGGCCTTTTCTGTGATTTTTTTTAAAAGTACCATTCCCGTTGTGACCAGCGACAGAAGGAACAGGTGTTCAGCAAGATGGTCACTCCATCTAATCATTCACATTCCCTGCCGGCCTATGTCTCCTCCACTACCCCATGCCAAAAATATTCAAGACAGGGCTACTCAATGTAAGATCTCTGTGAAATAAATCATTTGTGTGTAAGGACTTCATTTTATCACAGGATCTGGACATTTTTATGACAACTGAATCGTGGGTGCAACCTGAGGATTTTAGTCCTAATTGAAGCCTCCCCTCCTGGCTGCTCCTTTTTTCACCAACCTAGACTTTTGGGAAGGGAGTGGGGGTAGCTGTTTACTTCAGAAATAATTTAAATACTTCCTGTATTGAATTAGGACTGTTTTCCTCCTTTGAGGCACATCTATTCTATCTATTTTTATTTAAGGGGAATACCCAGTGTCTGTGCCTTCTAGTCTTCAGACTCCCCCCCCCCAACATCTTCTGCTTTATAAATGAATTCTCAGAGCTGCTATCAATAATCCTACCCAGATATGACAGGATTTTAATTCTAGGTGATTTTAATATTCATATCTGCTGCAACTCCTAACAGTATAAGTGTCGAATTTTTTTTATCTCTGATTAATTCTTTTAATTTATATCTCTCACCAACGGGGCCCACTCACTGTCAGGGCCATACTTGATCATCTTGATCTTGTTTTATCTTATGGTCTTACATTATCTGACTTGACTCGTTGTGATCCTTGTATTTCTGATCACTGTTATGTTTTAATTTGGTTTTACCTCCTTGTTTTAGCTGCCCACATACACAGTTACGGTCCATCCTTGATGAAATTGCACCATTTAAAACCAGGAAAACTAAACACATGTACTAGTCATTGATAAATGAAAGCATTCATATGATAAAGCATAAATGTTGTAAAGCAGAGTGTCAGTGGAAGTTCCCTGACCACCACAAGGACCTTACGGCTCTGATGAGCCTTTTTAATACTAAGATTAAAAACTGTAGACAAGCCTACTTTTCCCATCTCATTGAATTGAATATTTCTAATCCCAAGGTGCGTTTTAACACTGTAAGTTATGCCACTGATGCTTCCCCTGTCCCATCTGTAGACGCTCCTCCTGAAACCTGCAATTAGTTTTTAAACTTTTTTACTCAAAAGATCTCCCTCACTCATCAGAGTATTACCTCACCCGTAGATCCTCCATCAGATTGTTTACCTGCTAGGCCTAATACTTGTTTGGATCTCTTCAACCTTGTCTCTCAACCTACGCTGTTTTTTTTTTTTTTTTTTTTTTTAAGAAGTGTTTAACACAATTTGTCCTTTTACACTAAACATTTTAAATAGCTCCCTTTCTTGTGATACTATGCCCCATTATTAGTGTTGTATTTCATGTGTTTGTTTCTTTCTTCTTCTTCCTCTTATTAGGGCCTGAGCCCAAAGGGCGAAGACCCTATTGTATTACATGTTTGTTTCTTTCTTATTATTCTTTCTTTATTAATCCGCCACTTCAACCCTAAATTCACCAAATTTGGCACGCACATCAGGTCTGGTGAAAAGTTTGATAAAATGTAAAAATTAACCCCCAAAGTGCCAAAATATGCTCGAGAGCGCCACCTATGTATCTAAAATGGCCGCCACGGCCCGTAGGAATGTCATAGAGAAATCGAACCAAAACTCAATTATTCGTCTCACCAAGACCTACAAATCATACACTGACACCCCTGATCTAAATCCAACAGGAAGTCCACAGTGTGCTCATCAAAGTACGGCTTTGCGCCAATTTTGGACCCCGAACGCTATCTCCTCCTAGGGTGTTAATGGTATCGGCTTCAAACTTTAATACATGACTTATCACACTGTGCTGAACAAAAGTTATAATATATAAATTACCTACAAAAAATGTGATTTTTAATGTAGGATTTGGCCAAAGTCATGGGATTTATGAGGATATTTCACAAGAAGAGTGACATTCTCCTCTACAACTAAGAGGGAGAGAGAGAGAATTGGGGGGGGGGGGGGGGGGGGGGGGAGGTTGAATGGAGCTCATTGAGTGAGAGTGACAGTTTAGTGATAAAGTGCTGCAGAAAAATAAAATCAAAACTAAAATTTGTAGCTCTGTACTGCAGTTTTTCCTTTATTAGGGCCCAAGCACCTAGCGGTTCGCTCACACTCTCCATTCAAGTATATGAGTATTTCTGTGTCCAGCTGCAGTTACTTATTGTCTCTCCACACCTGACAGTACACATTTCAATCAAACTTTGACCAGGTCATGTGGGTTAAAAGTCTTTACTTTTCTAAAAATTGATAAAAATTAGGAAATTAATTTGTCTTACACACAAACTCATCTAAAGTTTTCAAATTATTCATTGAAATTACTGTGAATACATGCTCCAGTCTGCACCAAACTTCACATGTTTGTAAAGTCAGACCTGTCAGCCCAGGTCTGGAGACATCTACATGCCTGTGACAGAAGCCCTTGGACTGTACCGTGCCCCAACGTGCGCAAGGGTGCGAAGGCCCGCTCAACACTGCTTGCAGCTTTAATTATAAAAATGCTCTTGTTCAACCCCTGTTGAAGAAAGCTGGACTCAATGCAAATGATTTCAACAATTTTAGACCTATCTCTAAACTCACTTTTTTTTACCCAAAGTTCTGGAGAAGATTGTTGCAAATCAACTTTTATCCTTTATGAATGATAACTATGTTTGAATCTTTCCAGTCAGCTTTTAGAGCTCACCACTGTACAGAAAATATGTAAGCAGTCAGGAAACAAAACCAGCGTGAGAAACATATTCCACAACCACATACACCCACAAGACTCAATTGCACCCCATCAATGTACGTCCACTAAAAGTGCTTGTTATTGCCACTGACGGGCTCAGATTGTTGTTATAATAGATTTCAGAGCGAGAGTTCTGTAAAAAAGGTTTTAAATGGGCTGCTAAAAATGTCTGAATTTGTAATTGAATAGCCCTGCTTTAAGTCACACCTTACAGACAGGACTTTCTGTGTTAGTATTGCTGAGTATTGGTCTTCCACCTCTAGGATGCATTGTGGGGTTGATCAGGGTTTGGTTCATGGCCCGATTCAATTCACTGCCTTTGGGACATCTCATAAGATTACACATCAGTTTCCATTTTTACGCAGACGACACCCAGGTGTACCTCAGCTGTGACCTCAGTAACTTTAATGAAATTTCTTTACTTATAAACCGTCTTGAGGATATTCATAAATGGATGATTCAAAATTTCCTACAACTCAATCAAAAAAGACTTGTATTTGGCACTGACTCCTCCAAGACTCAAATTACAAACACAAGGTTCCTACTCTCATCTTATGACTCCGCAGTGTACAAAACCTTGGTGTGTTTTTTGACAGCAGCCTCACTTTGAACAGCCACATCAAATCCGCCATACAGTCATGCTTTTCTCAACTAAGGCAAATCTCTAAAGTTAAGCCATTTCTGTCTACCCAAAACCTTGAAACAGTCACTCATGCTTTTATTTCACCACAGCTACATTATTGCAACTCCCTTTCCTCCATCTGCAGCAAATGTCTCTCTCCTCTCTACAGTTAATCCATAATGCAGCCGCCAGGATTTAAACAGGTACCAGAAAACGAGAGCACATTGCACCTATCCTTTCATCTTTTCACCGGCTGCATGTTAGTTTTAGAGTCGATTTTAAAATCTTACTTATCACTTTTAAAGCCCAGAATGGTTTGGCCCCAAGCTACATTTCTGACCTTTTAAATCACCATATGTCGTCACGGGCCTGAGGTGCTCAAATGCTGCTCTCTGATGGTTCCTAAATCCAGACTGAAAAAACAAAGGTCACAGAGTGTTTGCCATCAGGGCCCCCAGACTTTCGAAAAACCTTCCAGAGGAGATTAGGAGGGCAAAGTGTATCTATTCATTTAAGTCTCTTCTTAAAACACGCTTTTATAGCCTGTCCTTCCTGTGATCCTTCTACCTTACCTTTCCCACACAAGGTGTTTTTTTTTGGTTATGTTTTATTTTGTTTTATTTTATTTACCGTTTTATTGATGATGCTATTGATCTTATTACGATTAACACTTTCATGATTCCTGTTTGTTGTTTTTAACCTTGTAAGCTCCTTGTAAAACTTGCTTTGGAAACGTGCTATACAATTAGTTTTTTATCATTGTTATTATTATTATCATTATACAGTTCATCTGAATTACTCCCCCCAGACCTAAGTTTGCATGTATGCACAGGTATGTGTTTATGTTTATTTTTGTATGTAAATATGTGAAGGTGTGTTTGGTCCTCTTTGGTATCATGCTGCATTGTAAGTCCTTGTTTCACAAAGATACTGTCCCTAGAAAACCTCAGCTCTCCTGTAGAAATATGCTAATGACTTTAGACTGCAAGTTGGCTTTAGTCAATGAGGCTTAAAGCATTTTACTTCAACTTATAAACACTCACACACGTAGGTACAAGCTGATACCGGGTATTTCTGTATTTTTGCCATAGGCTGAGCTGTCTGTCCGCTAACTTTAGTCACGGTGCACTTGAAAGTAACACATTCTGCCTCAAACCATAGGCCTAGATTAACAGTGTGAAACAAGGCTACCTGTGTGTGTGCATGTGTGTGTGTGTGTGTGTGTGTGTGTGCGCGCATGTGTGTGTGCGTGCTTAACACATATTAAATTCTCTCTCAGCGTAGGTAACCCAGCTGTTCCCTTCCTACAAAAACTGCCTTTACCTAAGCTCTCTCACTCCAATTAACATAATTTTTGGTCACCTTTGTTTTTATAATGTTCAGTCATGATGAAAGTAATCAAAGCAATCTCTTTAAAGTTGAAAGTTGTCAAAAGGCAGACCTTGTCAGAGTATGTGTTTGTACCTCCACAAATGTTTTTTGTGCAAATATAAGCATGACGTCGGGTGCATTTGTGAAAAGCTGTGGAGTTTCAAATGTTTGTTTTATTATTTCCAAGTGATTTTGTGTGTATACAAGACATGTATGTGTGTGGTTATTTGTTATAGTGTGAAAGACAGCATAGATGGCGCCAGGACATAATCTATAAGACCACTTTTTCAGTCTTAATTCTGCTGTACTGTATCATGTTGTAAGTCGTCACATCACATCACTAAATGTGACGCAGCAATGTTTTCACTGTCATGCTTTTCAAGAATAAAACATGAACTGCTGAAAAACTGCCAAAAAAAGGAAAGGAAAGGAGGTTCTGACGCTAGGGATTAAGGAGCTCCTGTAATCTGACGTCTCTCGCATAGCAGGCAAAATATTGAATTATAACAGACCAATCTGATGTGTGTGTGGTTATTTGTAGCAGCCCTGTTTCATCTGCACGTATTTAATGAAGGTAAACACAGTGAATGACTATGCGTATTGGCTCAGCGTTTCTCAACATATCTGTCCTACCAGCCCATCCTCACAAGAAAAACTACAGCATAGGTCTAAAATTCAGCCGACAAAAGCAACCTACAGTTATGTTTATGCTATCTAGCGGCCGTAGTAATTATGACCTGGGGAAGTGACACCATTCAGATGATGTTAATATAAGATAACAGTTTGCCTTATTAAGTGAAGGCGGGTTGGGTGGATGGCTAGATAGTTAGATGGCAAGAAGTGAACTTTTCTGCAGGAGACCACCATTTGCTTCCCAGTTCCAGCCATGAGTGCTGGGTTTCCAACCGCGAGTCAGGAGAGTTTAAAAAAAATGTAACGATTGTCGTGGTGTTTGCTGTTGCCATGACAACAACGATTGGGTAACTTTAAGGTTGTAGAAGCCATGTTTCAAGTGATAATTTTAACCCAAACCATGATCTTTCCCTAATCCTAACCAAGTTGTTTTTATGCCTAAACCTAACCAGACCTTAACCACAGCATTGTCATTGCCATAAATCATAATTATTTTTTAACAGTGATTTGTAACAGTTTTGGAAACCAGCATATTACGCTCCTTTGGGTTGTCCTGAAAACACTCCTATGGGTCATTCTTTAGTGCAGGTATGATCAACCCATGTGGTTGTTTAATTATAAGGATGTGTTGGCCCTGTTGCTTTCAGATGCTGCAGGGATTTCATGAATGGAAGTAGAAAGTTTTCATATCACATTTTCAGTATTACGTAGTAATGGACAACAATAATCACTCATCATTTATAGATAAATGCAGACTTTCCTGCTTTAACCACATTAAATGTTATTTTTGATGTTAATAAATATTGGTTGGAGAGATTTATTTACATATTAAGCATTATTATAAGTGTTTAGCTTTCTCTTGTTGATGAAATCACCAGATTAGCAGCGGGGTGAAACAGCGCCAGAAACAGATGTCGTTCAGAGACACAATGTCTAAGACCATTTTTTCCTAGCAAAATACCAACAACTGGCTTTGCGCTGCTTCATTTAAATGAACCTGTGTGTTCCTCTTCTTCCACCTGTACATGATGCACTCTGCGCTGAGCACCAAAATACCACATAGAGGGGCAAAGCAAATTTTTCAAAAATGCCTCATGACATGGTTACAGATTGGTTCACCTTTGATTAAAAATAAATTCATTCAATTTATTTCAACTTCAGAAATAAGCCGGTCAGTTGAGGTGATGCACCTGTGATGATGAGCATGCTGGGGGAGAGAGAGAGAGATAGAGAGAGAGAGAGAGAGAGAGAGAGAGAGAGAGAGAGAGATGGGGATATACCTGCCTCTTACTAATAGCCTACTGATTAATAAAAAGAGAAATTGTCACCAGAAATTTGGCCATCTGCGCGACATTTCTAAGACCATCTTCGGCCTCTTAATAGCACTGCCTATGGAGGACAGCATCACAATATTCAGGGATTTACAGCCTGGCAGGCTATCATTCCACCAACACAACATGCTGGGGTTGACTCGGGCATCAACCAGCCTCCTGTCTCCTACATGAGCTGAATAAAAAAGGCTGTGGAGGAGCTAACAATTGGCACTCTGCCCAGACCTAATATTCTTGGATATCACTGTGTTGTTTATCAGACAGCTCAAACTATTTATACTTTCTTGTCTAAGTCTCATAAGAGGCGGGTTCAGAGAACAGTTCATTCATCCTTTTTGTAGTCTCACACTACATTTAGACATTATTGTAGATAGTGTGAGAAGCTGAAAAAGGGTTTGATCCAAATACCACAGGTTACATGTTGATTCAAGGAAATTTATAACTTGACAATCATCTTTTGCTGTGTAGTTTTTAGAGCAAAAACTCATCATCCAAACACTTGGTCAAACAAATCCTTGTATTTCCAGTCCAAACAGTCATTAGAGCTCTGATAGTAAAGTATTTGCCAAAAAATAATTGCATTTCAATGTGTTTACTGTCAGTTTTGAATCATGTTTGTAATGGAATATCTCTGGCCTTTTGGCAAGCAGAGGAGAAATTTGATGCGTTTACCAGCGATGCATTTTAATATCAGATTTAGGTGTAATCCAGCTTAATCATATTTACTGTAGTCACAATCAGGACACAAGATGCATGTTAAAGCCAGGTGGAAATGGTGGAATTTATGGCAGGTGGAGGTAGTCCTCCCTCATGATTTTTATTTTATTGCTTTTGTAAAGATATTTGTTTTTTGTGAAGAAACACCAAAGAGATCAAAGATGCCACAACATAAAAGCCAGAAATTCCACTCACAATTAAACTGAGCTGCTGTAGTTGGATTAACTACAGAAAAGTAGACAAAACCCCCTTTTCAGGTTTTCTGAAACAGTATTTATTATTGACATTATTAATGACGCTTTTCTACATTATTTATGTTCAAGATGTTTCCATTCAGTGTCTGAACTGTTTATTATTTACTTCAAATAGAGTCAGTTTGAAAAAGAATGCCTTTATGAACTGATTTTCCGTTGCATTTTCAGGCTAAAAAATTACTGTAAAAACACAAAATTAAATTTGGTGAAATTGTGTCCAATCCACTGGATTTTTAAGTGATTGGGAGATATTTAATAAGTCTGTTGCAAATTTTGTGTCACTGCAATTTTTTTTAATTTAGCGAGGTATTTACTAATACTACATATGTAAATTAGCGCAGCTGCAGTTCGTCTGATTTGCGTAAAGTGCTGCAGTTACCGAAAGATTTTCAGTTGGAACAAGGTTTTGTTTTTATTTAGTTTTTTTTCAGTGACACAGGGAATCTGCAGAGGCTCTGATTGTGCACTATGGCAGCAGAAAACATTTGTAATCACATTTAGTGTTCAAAATTGCGGACGCAATTGTGAAACCTGCTTTTCCATGCACACGGGAAGAAGAGACACCAAGGGAAACAGGTTGAGATGACAAAGACAGAGCTGTACGTGTAGCAGAGAGATAAGACAGTGGAAAAAAGAAGCAGAGCTAGACATCACTACGCTCCCATGAAACCATGCTTTGACTTTTGCTCCCTTCAAGACTTCACAAGTCATAAATGTGATATGGTGCATTGAAGTGGAAGTAATTTTTTTAGGCAATAGTAAGCTAGTATGGGCAAACACTAACCAATATGGCATCTTCAACTTTCCCCTGAAGGCCCTTTTCACAGCAGACAGTTTGACTTGTCTTAATAGGGAAAGCACAGGTGTTCCTAATAACATTAACAATGGCTCCGTTCTAATCAGCTGTACCAGTTAACCATGACAGTCTGACAGTGAGCCAGCATGTACAATACCAGGACCCAGAAACTAAAGTGGAATTCAGCCATCATTAATTTTATCATTTGCACCTATGCTTTTCCTATTGTTACACATCAAAATGTCTGTAATAACACGGTCAATGAACAAATCAATGAACGATTAAGAATAGGAGTAGAAATTACTCCACTCATTATAAAAACTACGCATCAAACCTGAATCCCCTTGAGTCCTTTGTGTGGCAGCTCTTTCAGTTGGAGAAATCGTGGCACTCTTTAACTTGTACAAAAGTTGTACTTTGATTGGTTATTCACTGCTCTTGAGCAGTTTTTTAACAGGGTTGTGCACCAAATGTCACTGTATTCTAACATACTGTAACATTGAGACAGGTGTCCATGCCTTTTGATTTGGAACCAACTTGGAACCAATGATCCACTGTTTGACTGTTTTCATGTCATTAAACTGAAAATAGAATCATTGTAGAGCTTAATGTGATTGTACAATGTACAAGTTGTAGTAGTAATAATATCAGTATTAGTAGTAATATAGGTTTTAGATCATTTGAAATGTAGAAAGTAGAAGTATACTAAAATCCAGCATATAAGAAACTGACAATTTAACAACCTTCCAAATGAAGCTACATTATGCAAAATCTGAAAATATAGAAATAAAATGTCACAAAACACTGCACTTAATGGTAAAATGTGTTTTGCTTATTGTCTCTTCACCTGGATGTTTGACTGTGCAGAATGATGAATGTGCAGAGTTTTACACGTTCATCTGCTGAAGGAGGAACATTTCTCTGTGCTCACCTTAAATCTGAGTTTAAGTATGAGCACAATTTGTGACATCACAATTAGTTGTGGTCCAGTATGCAACTTACACAAGTATGATGTGGAAACTTAAAGCCTCTACTGCACATACACTGAAATGAAAAATATTTGTATAGTCATAAATGTAGGATTTTCCAATGAGGGAGAACTTTAGGTAACTGAGTTTTAATGTGGAAAAACCATATCATCAAAGCAAAGTTTGTTATTCAAAGCAAAGTCTTTTTATATGTCTTAATACATGTCTGGAGGGGATCTTTAAGTTAACAGCATGATGATATTACATGATTATATTGAGATGGAGACTATGAATGGACATGGTGACTTTAACACAGCACGCGCATGTCTCCAAAGGCAGTTCCTATCGTCAGCTTCAAATAATTCCTTTGTAACGAAAACACAGTCTGTGTGTTTGGCTATTGAGCCAAGGAGGCTGAGCTTTAAAGAGGATCCTGGGGTCTTAATTGAGGGCTGGCAGCAGCCAGCCCACGTACGATCGATGGCATTTCACTCCCAGTGGGCTTTCTAGATATGACTGGCCAGTCTGAAAGGGCCTGCCCTCAAGGGAGGCCACTCAAGAGGACAGGAGAGGACTGACAGGCAGGACCCACACAAACACAGATGTACCTGGTCTCAGGCTAATGCGTAGAGACACACACATTTGCTTGCTTGTACAATTCAAATCCACATACACACTGAGATATACTCAGAGTTATTCATATTCACACACTACACACCCACACACAAACACACACTCAGCGGGTGGTGAGTGGCATGGCTTGGAGATAAGGCTGCTATATCAGACCTTCATCGAGAACGGCTGCACTCTCATCTGTCACGGCGGCCTTTTTTATTATCGGCTCCATCAACTCTCCTTCCCTCCGCTCCCTCTCAGTCCTGTTCCTGTCTTTATCCATTATATTTGACCCTCGACAGCCGTACTGCAGATGTACTATATGGAGGAACAATACATTATTTTCTGGATGTTTTATAGATGTGGTTTTCTTTTTGTATGCATTCATCTTGTAGTACTTTGGCAGCGGTTGTTAATCCAAAGAGGATTTGTCTTTCTGAGCCCGACAGAAAACAAGAATATTTTACATATTTGGTTCACGCCCAATTTTGCCTGCATTCACAGGGTTTAGGTTGGATTGGGGCCCAAATATGACTTCACACATTAAATAGTACTAAATATTACAACTAACAATTATCTTACAATTTTCATTACTGATTGATCTGTCAACTATTTTCTCGATTAATTGATTAGTCGTTTCTGTGTCAGAATGTTAAAAAAATGGTGGAAAATGTCGATCACTGTTTCCCAAAGCCTAAGGTGACATCCTCAAATGTCTGGTTGAGACCCAACTAACAGTAAATAATCCAAAGATATTCCTCTTCCTGTTGGTGAAAACTAAAGAAACCAGAACATATTCATTCGTATTTATTTGAGAGGCTGGAACCAGAATTTTTTTTTTTCATGAAAAATTATTTAAAACATTTAATCGCTCAAAATAGGTGTTGATTAATTTTCTGTCCATCTAATTAATTGATTAATCATTGCAGCTCTAAATACTACTGTTAAGCATTATTGTCAATATAGGAATTACAGTGATAAAGCAGAGTGCTGTGACTTGCTTACTGTTTTGGTCGTAAAGAGTAAAACTGGTGAGGAGGAAGTGTTTAAAGTTATTCTTGCTGTTCAGGTTGAAGTTAGTTGAAGCTTTACTACACATAAGATGATAAAAGGAGGTTATGACTGCCTTTTGAGTTACCAGGTGAGAAAGGTAAGTTTTGCTGTTTGAGTAAGTGGAGAAGAAATTGCCAAGCAGTGTAGTGTGAATTATGCCACAACTATAAAACCTTTAACCATTGTGTCAGTTTCACAAGGAATTATTGCACATTGTTGTTGATACTTTGAGTTGAAACTAGGTGATACTTATCATAAACAAAATAGGATAAGTATCACAGAGAGTACGAAAAGTTATAGGCATGTCATTGAGGAGAGGTTCATACAGGAAGCGTTTTGATAGTCAGCAGTCAGCTTCCTAGTACAGCAGCTTTGAGTCTTTGAGCAGCACGCAGCTTTGTACTTTTGCCAAAATCAAGCCGTTTCTCTCTTTCTAAAATCTCTAGAAAGTCATTGACACCTCTATATCCTCTTGCTTGGACTACTGCAACTCCCTGTATACTGAGATTAATCGGTTATCCCTATCCCGCCTGCAACTGGTCCACAATGTTGCAGCCAGGCTCCTGACAGGTACCTGGAAGAGGGACCATATTACCCTTATCCTGGCCTCTCTCCACTGGATGCCTGTAACGTTCAGAATAGATTTTAAGGTTCTTCTGTTTGTTTATAAAGCCCTAAATTTGCTGGCCCCCTCCCTATTCACAGACCTTCTAAACCCTTATTCTACCTCCAGGTCCCTCAGGTCAGCTGACTCGGGGCTCCTGGCTGTGCCGTGATCTAAACTTAAGCTCAGAGGTGACCGCGCTTTTGCTGTTGCAGCCTCTAGACTGTGGAACAGCATTCCTCTCCGTATCAGATCTGGCCCCTCCACTGACTCTGTAAAGTCCAGGCTCAAACCTTACTTTTATTCACTAGCTTTAGATTCTTCCTGATGTGACTGATTTTTGGCTTGTGCCTATACCTGTGTGTTGTCTGTTTGTGCCTATGAGCTGTGTGCCCTGTTGTTTATGTCAGTGTTTCTTGTATTTGTGATTTTAGCTACCTGCTCTGGTCTGTGCAGCACTTTGGTCAACGTGGGTTGTTTTTAAATGTGCTTTATAAATACATTTGACTTGACTTGACTTGACACAGTTGATGGGAAGAACAGAAGGGTCCTACCAAGTGAGTGATCCTGAGGTTATATGCAGCTCGAGGCATATCTGTCAGTACTGATGACCTCCCTGTTCCTCATTTTACATTCCTGTTGTTTATATCCTCACTGTTTTACCTGTTGATCCCAGGCTCACTGCTCTCTGCAATACTGTGAGAATATAGAATATTATCCCCGTCGCCTGCCAATCTAGTGTACGTTAGAGAGGAAAATACCATCTCTGTGTAGTATGGTTTTCCCAATAAACTAAGAAAAACATGGCAAAAAAACAACTCAACCTGTTGCATTTGTAAAAAAAAAAAATGGTAAAAGGGAGCATCATTCAGTAAATAGGTTTTAAATTCTTCATACCTTCATCCAGCCACTGTATTTATATTGCTTTTATGTTTTCATTATGATTTCATTATGTATTATTTTTGTGGTCATTGGTGCAAACCAAATTTCCTTCGGTTTGCAAGGTGAAATATAGGATAAGATAGAGGACATACACACGTAGGACATAAAGCATTCTGCGTTCTAGTAGGCAAGAGGTAGGTGTTGAAATTTTAGCCTGCAATGTATATGCACAGGAGGATGTAAGCATTTCTTACAGTTTTTCTCAATTGCTTACACACAATAATTGGGCCTATAAAACAAACACCGCAAACCATGACACCATCTGCGTAAAGACAGACCCATTTCCCAGAACTCTCAACACTATTCCCCTGTTTTCACTCATGTGCTCATTTAGAAAGCACTGGCATTCAATATCATTAACTCAAGTCATCACAGCTGGAACCCAATTAACACACAGTTCCCCAGGTGGAAACACTAAGAGTCAACATTGTTCACACACCAATCAGAACCTGAGGATAGATAGATAACAGGGTCATGAGTCAGTACATTTATTTTGGAACAATGGATGGAAAAAATTTGATATCTTTCTTTATGTACAAACTGTTGTTTTCATTGGTTTATATTGGTAAACACATGGAAATAATCTTACTGTATTCTATGTTCTTTATCAGTTGCATATTTATACAGTACATTTACTTTTTCACTCAATTTCAGTTTATTTTACTACAGTACATTGAGGAATTAAAATTTTTGAAAATGTATATGTTGTTTCTTTATATCGTGTTCATCATGTAAAGAGGTTGTTCTGGGGGAAAATCATAAGCGTCATTATTCATTGCAGTAACAGACTTTTACAGTAGTGTTTTGAATTGATCTCACCAGTGTGTAATGGATATTTTGAAGTGTTTGTGTATTTGATGGCTTTTGTGTGATGTTTGAAGGCAAAGTTTGGTTTAGATGTAAGAATACATGGTTTAGAGTGAAGAGTTTTGTTTGGATGTGGAAATTTGAAGTTTGTGAAGATGAGAGCGCAGTTATGCATTTGTGTTTACAGTTTTGGGGAATGGAGCATAATTAGTAAATAAAGAAGACACAAAGAAACAGGGAAAAACAGGTCCAAATACAAAGAAAATACTCTTTATAAGAGTAAAATTCTGCAATCAACCTAACACATATGTAATAACTGTGCATATAATGTCCCACCAGAAGCAGAATCTTTGAGCAATATTATAGGAAACCAGTCAGATTTGTTGAAAAGCCTGGGATGTTAAAGGGTTACAAACGAGCAGAGGGGACCACATGTCTGATGTATAAAAGCACCAAGATTGAACCTCAAACTGCCAAGAGGTGGAGAAAGTGCCGGAGAAAGTGTGTATGAGCTCACAAAAAGAGAAAGAAGAGAACAATGTTTTCAAGATTTCCTCTTAATCATAAGTATTTTCCAATAAGCCATCAAATGCATTAATATAAGTTAAACCACAAGATTATGGTGATTCTCTGTGTGCACTCTGAATTACTAGAAGAGGCATGTTATGATTGTTATGTTTAATAATTTGTGGACTGCAACTTCAGTTCACACACTTAACTTTATTGTGCGCTGCACATAACAAGAGGCTGTCATAAAACTGCCGTGTCTACTGCAGAAACCACAGCCACAACTGGTGTGGCTTATACACAACAATGATCCTCTTGATTGACTAGAGCTGCAATGATTAGTCGATTAATCAATTAGTCCATAGACAGAAAATTAATCACCAATTATTTTGATAATCGATAAATCATTTTGAGTACTTTTTTAAGAAATTTTTCCCTTGTTCAAGCTTCTTAAATGTGAATATTTTCTCTTTCATTCAGTATTGCAGTAAACTCAATATCTTTGGATTGTTTTTATCGTTTGTTGGTTGGGACAAAAAAAAAAAATTTAGGTTGCATCTTGGGCTTTGGGAAACAGTGATAGAATGTCTACACAAAGCAGCGCATTGTTTTGATGTTTCAATGGACAGGAAATAGTTTGGCTATGGAAAGTAGCATGGCTCTTCTACTGAACATCGAGTGGTCAGCTCGATATAGTAAGTCCATAGCTTAGTGTGTTGGTCACTTACTTTTGCACACACATCTACTGGTTGGAACAGTTAAATGACTGACACGAGGGACAGATAAAATAATATAAAGTAACAATATAAAGTAATCCTGTATCATTTAATGGCCATAGTTGACAAGATTCTTATTGCATTTTTGTCTAATAACTTAGCTGAACATTCACACACTTTTTACAGTGTGCTAAGTAGATGTCCTAGCAAGAAAAGAGTTGAGGTTTCTAAGTGAACACTGTCAAGTCTACTCATATTTCTTTATCCCCAAAGTGATTTCTCTGCATGTGTACACACACACACACACACACTAACACTTAAGCACACAGAGTCACTTTCACGCTCTGGTGATACCAGCTCCTGGTCATTGCTTCCTTACCTGTGTCTTATCATACATTAGACCTGATATAATGGTGTGTTAGGCTATGATGGAGCTCAGGAAGAAGTATTAGGTATGATATAATGTGCTGGAGGAAGAGAGGCATAGCGTTGCCGGAACTGTAGTGTGAGAACCCACCGAGCCTGCTGTAAGAAATCATTAATGCGCTCTTTGATGTCTTACCACCAAAATGGCTAGCAGAAATAATCCCTTTACAATGGCTCTGATGTGTATGCCCCTGTGTGTGTGTGTGTGTGTGTGTGTGTGTGTGTGTGTGTGTGTGTGTCCTTCCCAGTGGAGTTCAAGAAACTGGACCTAGCCTCTTTGCAGTCTGTCCGTCAGTTCGTCCAGAGTTTCAAGAAGCGGGACCTACCGCTCAACATTCTGGTCAATAATGGTGAGTGATGGAAACACTATATATACAAACACTGTATATGTAGAAAGAGAGAGAGAGAGAGAGAGAGAGTAGTCTGTCCAGCATTAAGTGATAAGTAGAAATCTTCTGCCCAGCTTACATGCAGGCAGGTGCTGTCAAACGTAGGCAAAATGTGAAAGAATTAATCTCAGCTGTAGTCTCACTGAAAAATCTTTGACACATATTTAAACATTTTCTGTAGTGGAGGTGCAAACAAGGTGCTTTGGATGTGCTTCATCGGGCCGGCTCATCAATTAGGGGACAGATCTCATGTTTTTTTTTAGTCTGTCTAGTTTATTTGATAAGAAAAATATGTGAGGCCTACCAGAGGATTTTTGCCAACATCATACTCTCAGCAATAATCCATTCAAAGTTAATTTATTTCATGTTTATTTACTTTCTGTGGCTGCAGCCAGACTGAAACAGAGGCAACATGACAGTTAACATTTCTATAGGAATATTATAGTCACACCATTTGAGGTAAAAAATACCACAGAGTACTGTACTGCAGACAAATTACACAGAAAAACAGGACTGTTACCTGGTCCATTGCTGTTTTCATTTTCACTATTATGTGCTGTTTTTTGGTACGTATGCAAGCACTTGACTTACATAAGAATTTTGATATTTCAGACAGTTAAATTGTATTTTCGTGTGCATGAATTTTTTGTGTTTTTGCGTGTGTCAAGCGGGTGTCATGCTGGTTCCTGAGGGCCGTACTGAGGATGGATTTGAGCAGCACTTCGGTGTGAACTACCTAGGCCACTTCCTGCTGACCTGGCTGCTCCTGGACACACTGAAGAACAGTGGGAAATCTGGTGACTTCTCCCACGTGGTCAACGTCTCCTCCTCTGCTCACCGCATCGGCGAGATCAGACTCAATGACTTGAATAACTGGTAGGTTCGCGCGCAAATACTGATATGCATATACAGTATATGTATATATTGAAGGGACAGTTTCCTACAAACAAAATATTAATACGTATGAAATAATCATTTAATACTGCTGCAATACATTATGTCTGAACAAATTAACTTTAGCAAATGTTTAGCAGTCACAACCATATCTAGTGTAGCTAATAGCTGCTTAAAGGAGCACTTAATCAGTCCTTTACTGTGTTGATTCTTTTGGAAGAACATTTCAAGCCGCTGCCTGTCACAGTCACCTGCTCTCCGCTGGCGTCGCCAACACAGGTGTCTTAGTTTCTGTTGGCATTAGTGGGCGACTGTTGGCTCAGTATAGTCCCAGCTAAGAGCACTGCTGTCCACAAGCATTAGCAGCCTGAACATCTTCATCGTGTTGTACATTGCCTCAAGAGGAAAAAGGAAACAGTCCTGAGACATTTTATTTTTATTTATAGTTATAGTTACTTATGGAGGATCGTCGCATTATTCCAACAGGATATCTTGTTTTTGTTCTCTGTTTCTGCGTCAGTAACGATCAGTTAGTTCTTTGTAGATGTGTCTCCATCAAAGTCATCTGAGAAATGATTTTATAATAATAGACATAACTCTTTCCATTAAAGAAAATTCAGATTATTAGATGTCAGACCACTGTCACATGTAGAAAGGGTGAATAATAGCAGCAGCAAATTAGACCTGCCAATGTGGTCATCATCACCAAGAGATGAAGGAAGGTAACAGCTGCTACAATTTTCTTTTAATATATGCTTATTTTTTTTAATTTGTACCACCAGTTAAATAGAATAAATTGTTGATGAAATGTAGCATCACTTACCTCAAATGGCTATTAAATAATCAAAAAAAATAAAACAAAAGAAACAGAAAATACAATTCAGCTTGTAGCTGTAAAACACTGTGACGTTTCTCATAGGAAATCGGTAATACTGCGATATCACACAGACTGTGCATCTGGTCCAGAGTCTCTCCAGATAACGGGGAAGAGATTAGTTTTATTTCCCTTTGGGGTTTAGCACCTGACCATCAGACATGTGAGTTATCAGGAGAAATGTGTCATTTGTCTAAATCCAAACCATTGAAACAATAATCAACACGCAAGTAATTTCAGTAATACCCAGGTAATATTGAAATTACTTTGCAGGTTGAAAATATGAGCTTTAAATCCTCTGAAAGGCACACACACACACACACACATACACACAAACCTCAGTTGAATGATATTGTCTGGGCCTGGTTTCAGATGCTTCACATCAAGGACACTGTGCGTCCTTGTGTGCTAAATTTACCTGTTGAGCCTGAGGATTCAGAGAGGTCTTGTTATATTTCCAGTGTAAAAAGAACTCGTCTTTGTTCAGCAGGACAAGTTCTTCTAACCTGGAAAATTATTAGCTATTGTGGAAACAGCTTATTGAAATGAACTGAAAGAAAAACTGAGAAAAACAGTCTCATCCTTGTTGTATTCAAACAGAGACACATTTCATTATCGTCACTGTAAAAGTCTGATAATATTTCTTTCTTTCTTTCTCTTCAGCCAGTGTTATTCAGCCTACAGAGCTTATTGTGACAGTAAGCTAGCCCAGCTGTTATTTAGCTCCCACCTCCACCGAGAGCTGCAGGACGGCGGTTTCTCAGTGAGTTCATGTGCTGTGGATCCTGGCATGGTGGATACTGCTCTCTACAGACATCTCTGGACGCCCCTCCGCCTGGCACAGAGTGCTCTCGCTCGCCTCCTTTTCAGGGTAATACACTGCACTGAGAGCAGACTGAGTTTGATTTATGTCATCCTGAAAGACAGCAAAGCAAAAACAATAAATATTAAAGACAATAAATATTAAAGTCTAGATGAAATGAAAAATGCTTTTTTAACCCTTTTAGATCACATCCCTGCTCATATTGTGCACCTATTTAACAATGTGTGCCAAAAAAAACCCATAAAAAAATCAATTTTCTTTGTCTTCTTATATCAAAATCCAATCACGTTTTCTTCCTGTAAAACAAAATATGACGTGTGCTGATGTCGGCTTGAACCAACCAATTTCAACCAATAATATCATGACATCCACCCATCAATCAATCTTCAACTTTTAGCGGCACAGAGATAAGATTCATTATGACATGCCCACTTTTCAATGTTCAAATCAAATTCCTCTCAATGTCATGTCCTGCCTGTCTGCCCTGTTTCACTCGGAAATACATCACGATACAGAAGTTAGATACTCTTAAAATGCTGTTTCATCTGGACTATAAACTACACCTGATAATTAAAATGTCCACAGAAGACACCTAATATACATTTTCTTTACTTCTCTATTCATTTGTTTAATACTGAGTGTTCTCACAGTCCTTGGTCTCAAACCCTTGACCTTGATTCAATCTCTGTATGGTTACAGGACGATTTTAGGGCCACAAAGGCCTTCAACCCTTTCTTTGATCCCCAAACTGCAGGTTATTGTCCTGCTGTCCTAAGTTGTTAGGTTTCTGTTAAACGACTTGAATTTAAATGTCGTAAGATTAAATGTAGCATCTAAATGTGTTATTTCCAAGCTCTGAAACAATTAATTTTAACTTCAGGATTGTATTACACAAGATGAAACATAGACACTTATGCATTTGCACACACAGTCCATCTACATCACTGAAAATAGAAGTGCTACTAAAAATCAAGGCAGGCTGTTCACGCTGTGATGTATTTTAGAGCACTTCTTGCATAGCTTAAAGCACTGGCCGCAGGCTGCTGTTAATGTCCCTGGGATTTAATGGAAGAAGACGTGTGTGCGTGTTTGAGCACAAACTGCAATTGTCACAGGCATTTGCCTGCAAGCGCAACCTCTAGGATGGTTCTGGCCCACATACACAAACACATTAATCACACAAACTCATGCATGTAATCATTAACACGCACACACCCACACACGACACCACACTAATGCACAAACTGTGTTTCTCGCCTGTTACAACACCTTTAATCTCCTGCTGGAATATTTAGGTACATGTCGAGCCAAAGGCTAGAAGATAGACAGGTGGAGAGCTAAGTACAGCAGATAGATAGAAAAAGTGCTATATTAATCCAAAATCACAAAACCAACGACAATGAAGGAGGCAGATTGGAAATAAATAATAACTGCAGCATGACTAATAATAAAATATTTAACTAGAAACTGAACAAACTAAAAACTGGACCATACTCTAAATCCTCTAAATATATTGTATACACTGGTAGCACCTGGTAATATGCTGTACATTGCCAAATCTACAATGGTCCAGGCTTTAACATCGGTCAGGGAAGCTTCACAAACACACACTCACTCACACAGAATTCAAATAAGACCGATTTAATAAAGAAAGTTAATTTTAAACACAAAACCATGTGGAGTGATTTAAACAATATATCGACAAGTGCAAGAGAGTTAAAGAAAATCTTTCTTCTTACCTGGAAAAAAAAAATCCCCCTTATAATGTGCACATGCTGCATTGTTTAATCTGAACACACAAATTGGATGTGAAGCACTCTTCTTCTGACACTCTTGAAAAAGTCGATACAACCAGCAGATGAAATCAATATTTGGAGGAACTGGTCATTGTAATTAGTGAATTAGTGAATATTGTTTTAAAAAGGCAGCGTTGTTGGCAGGCAAAGCGATGAGGTGAGATGCAACAGAGCAACAGGTGAGATAAAATGAGTTGCTTGTTGTCATGGAAACAAGTTTTTTTTTTCCCCCATCTCACAAAAAGTGTTCCAGGAAGCGTTTTTTTTTTGTTGTTGTTGTTGTTGTTTTAAACCGTAAAACCCTCCCATGTGTGAACAAACCTTTAAACTGCAGACAGCAAAATGAATAATGAAATACAAGTTGTGTTTGCCCGTATCGTTGCACGAACTGAAAAATGTTTCCCTGCAAGCAAAACAATTAATTCAGAAGAACTATTAAAAGCACTGCACGCACATACACACACACACACATACACACACACACACACACACACACAATGTTTCTCATTGCATGCATGTGTGGTGTTGATGCTCCCAGGATGTGATCCCCTCTTTCCGCTCTGAAACCTGCTCCTGGTCTCACAGCTGACACTGAGATCATTGTTAAAATTCATCAACACTTACACTCTCACACACTTATCCAAGCAGACACACACACACACACACACACACACACACACCCTGAGCCTTCTTTTCACTGACAGTAACATACAATGACACCAAGCTTCCTCTGGCATTCACACACACACATACACACACTCAGATGCGTTCTTTGTTTTTTCCGTACTTGTTGTTGAACTTGTCATCCCGCAGACACTCAGTTCCGTTTGATGTTTATGTATCTTCGGTATGGCTTCTTTTTTTCCAAATTTTGATACCTTTCTCTGTGTGTGCGTGTGCGGGTGTGCATTTCCCCAGACTCCTGCAGAGGGCGCTGCCATTGTGCTGTACGCCGCTCTGTCTCCGGCCCTGGAGGGGGAGTGTGGAGGAGGATACTGGGCCAATGGGCGCAGGGAGACGACGACACCGCCGACCTTTGACCTCAAGCTGCAGCTGAGCCTATGGGAAGCCAGCCACAGGTTGCTCGTCCTGCAGTAGCACGGGACTAAAGGACGACTAACTGGGCTAAAACCCAGATGAAAGCATCAGATATAGACCCTTAACTCGGGCCAGCTAACCCCCCCTCTCCCGTTTTTTTCTCAGTCTCTTTTTCTCCGTTCATACCTCACGTCGAGGTTTTCGTAGCGATTTATGTTGACAATCTCACAATCCACCGCTGGACTGTGATTGGTTATTTGGGGAGTGAAGTCCCCGTTTTTGTTCCAGACTGGCCAAAGAAGGGCTACAGGGGATGGAAAACGTTTTTTTTTTGTTTTTCACTGTGAGCAAGCAAACATACACACACACATATACAGTACATACACACTTTAGAGTTGTACCGATATTTAATTTTGCTGCCATAGATACCGATCAGTTCAATTATGAATCAGATATAAGTTATCATCCATCTCTGATATAGTTGAGTTTATTCCTTGATCATAGCTAACCTCAGATGTCTGACCAGAGAAATCACTCCACAGTGAGGTGTTCAAAAACCTGCAATGAAACCTGCCTCACTTTGCCTTAATGTCAATAGTCTGGCTTTCAGTGAAGAGTTTCATTGTTCCACAGTGAACCAGATGCTGTTTCAGAGGCTTTTACATCCTAAAAATAAAATTCTAGACGAACATTAAAAATGCTTCTTGGGTGTGAAAAGAGTTCAATTCAAAAGCAGATATTTGGCGTATCGGCGTCAAAATCACATGTCGGTCAAGCCCTAGCACACACACACACACACACACACACAGAGACATATTCCATGACAATAATGTGTTTTTTTTTTCAAACCTGAAACCGCCTTGCTGTAGCGGGGGAATGTGATGTCATCAGGATGTTTCGACACAACGATCTCTCAGATCATCTTGCCATCCCACCTGTTAGACTGGGAGCACTTTGTGTTTTTTGGTACATTCGTGTGCTTTTACTGGTTACTAATAATTCCTCATGTAAACTCCTGGTAGTTGTATGATGAGCTGTGTTTTGAAAAGGTGACTCTTGTTGTACTCATGAAAATGCTGAGAGAACATCGCCAACTCTTCTGTCTCTTTTCACCGCTCAGAAATCCAACAAAAGACGTTACTAAGGTCTGAAGGGGGGTTTGGGAAGAGTTCTCATGTAAAATTAGGGCCAAATTTGAAGTAATCCCCTCTGTAGACCCACAAGTGATGAGACATTCTGTTTTGTTCTGGAGAATTTTCTTGTTGAAACAAGGATTTCCAGACGTTCCTGTTTGCTTTTGTTCTTCTACAGTATTTGCTCAGAAACAAAAAGGGAAGGAGTGGGAAACAACCGCCCCTTCACTCTGTCCCCATTTTCCTTTGTGATCCGTGTTAATCAGTTTTACTGTGTCTGTGATACGTGTGCGTGTGTTTTATGAGCAAAGAAATAACTTGAGTTATGGATCCAATTCATGTTGATGGATAGCACAACAGTGGCCAGTCCTGAAGGAGCAGAGACAGGAAGGAGAAAGAGAGAGAAAGTGCTGTTATTTTTTTTTCAGTATTCAAGCTGTGATTGGTTCCCTTTTGCTGCTGCTGCTGCCGCCGCTGCTGCTGCCACTTCTTCATTTGGCGCTGCTCCCAGTGCATTGTGGGATAGAGATTTCCCAGCGGTGAGAATCAAACTCCATCTGCTGAGCTGACACACACACACACACACACTCGCTCAGAAACATTGGAGGCAGTACATCCAGGCACAGGCTTATCTAAACAAGCACACAGCAAATAAACACGTCTGTTGCTTATGCATGGAAATACTCACACACACACACACACCCACGCACACACACACACACGTCGCACCATAATACCATCACCACTGTGATTAACCATTTTTGCTGTGAAGATGAAAAGTTTTATCTCTAAACCCCCCCAAAAACTCGACTAAGATCCCTTCCCAACAAGTCATTGCTGTGTGCGCGTATAATGTTGCTTTGAATAATGCCATTGAGCATCCAGCATTCATTACTCTCTGCTGTATGTGAAGCAATATTATCACTGTGGTAGCTAACTCAGCCAGTACAACAGAGCCAAACATTCAGGAGAGGAAAAGAGCCCAAGAGCATTGAAATAATCTCAAGTTAGTGTAAATGTATGAAACAGATACCAGCCTGAAGTTACCCATATATCAGGAATTCAAAATTTCTGTGTCTACATGTATAAAAAAATGTTCAGCAAAGTCATTGCCAACATACATTTGGTTGAATTATTAACTTTGAAATTGTATTTTCAAAAAAATCCACACTCTTTTCAGTTTTCAGGGAGCTGTGTCCCAGTTCAGGGGCTGGATCCACACCTCAGTCAGTAGTCCTGAAGTTCAGACTGAGAGAGAGACACTTAACCATGTTACATCTTGATTCCACTGGGTGCGTTGTTCTGTCCTCCGCATGGTGTCATACCCCACTGGGACCGTTTCAGAAGCAGAACGCTGCCTGTACCTTGCGAGGCAGCTGGATTCACAAGATCACGTAGGAATTGCAAGATCATGCAATAATCTGTGTAACAACCATGGATGTATAAAGAGAACAACAAACAAACAAAAGGTTACTTTGCCTGTCCGACGTTGACTTTCTGTTGATTTGGTCATTTCTCCTTGATTTTTATGTTTCTACTATGTCATAAAATCTTGTGATTTTCCACTTCCAAGATGAACCTCTTGTCATCCATGATGTCAAATATCCTCTTAGACCCTCTGACCAGTTCACTTCTGGTCTGGTGCCATTGGTTATAACATAATGTTGATGCAGTGATGTGATATACGATGGGGAGTCTGCACTTTCACCCGGTGCTCTATGCCTTTCCTGTGTCTGAGTTCCTGCCAGACTCGATCTGCTCTGTGCAGCTTGATGCGGCTTCTGTCAAAAATAGACTAGAAGCGTATGTTTAGCGGAGCAGGGAGCCGCTCCTGAGACGTTTCTGTCGCGTCTGGTGGGATCACAAGCATTCACTAGAGTGGCCGCGATCAGCTCCAGTGGCCATGTCGCAGCCAGAACACGACACAGATGCACCCGGTGGAATCAAGCCGTTAGTTTGAGGGTCTAGACCGTGGTGTGTTTGGGTGCTCCTCGTCAACTCGTAAAGTGGCTTTCCAAAATTTTCCAAGTTTAACTTTTTGGGTTTTTCTGGTATTTCTATGCTGTTATGATGTCGGATGTGTCTGTTAAACATGGTCAAAGGTCCAAAGCTTGAGGTGAACATATGTGAAAATGCTCCCTTAAAGTCAGAAGCCCAGGATTCAGCCTGCTCTGAACTTTGTTTGCAAATTTGCCTCTATTCCCTCCTCGTGCTGACATCAGATTGTTTGCACATGCCCACAAACAGCTGTCCATTCCACATTATCAACTCGCATATTTTCAGATCGGATGCGGACTCGGAACATGTACAGATGCATTTGAGAACTTTCCATTTCAAGTACAGAAAGAGAAAAAGAAGTGAAATCTTACTTCTACTGTTTGTTTACGTAGCTTTACTAGCTGCCGGATGTCTGCCAAGGGGCAGCTTTCGGGAGGTTACCAATCAGAACAGAGTGGGCTCATTGGCTTAAATAGACAATTTAAATGGCCTGTTTCACCCAGAGGCTGAACTGAGGGGCTGAAAGAGTCAGTATAGGATAAATAAGCCTCATGATATAAAAATAGACCTGGAAATGTGCATGACACGTCCCCTTTAAAGGATTTTGTCTTCATACAGCCAACAATGTTTGTGGAACAAGCTGTGACGTTTAACTCCAACATACAGTTAACACCTGACAAATAATGGGCCAGGTTAATGGTAAATATATCCATATAACTTCCATTTATTTGTAAAGCCCTGTGACTAACATGTCCGTGCTGCAAATACTGGAGCTCATGCCTGGCTTCCATTATTTACACTCATTCATTGGTCTAGTTCATGTGATATGATGGGTAGATAACTTAAACACAAAAATCTGGTAAATACATCACGATTATATGATATTCCTCAGAATTTATGAGTTGACAAAGATTGAATGCTGTTAACCTGCACGTAACAGATTGTGGAGTTCTGCCTCCAAATTTTGGGTAAAAACAGGCAGCGTTTCTTGGCCGTGTGTGGAGGAGTCTTTGAAATTTGACAGGCCTTATTGGCTTGTTACAAAATGAATGAAAATGAAATGCGGACTCTGGAGGGTCCATCTTTAGACTAGTGACACATTAATGTCATGAGGGGTAGATGGTAGCGATGGAGAAGATTCCCACAGTGTCCAAGAGTTGGCCATCTGAGGGTTAAAAATACTGTGAATTGACAATATAGCACTACATCCGTTAAATTAGGGTTTAATTAACCCTGACTGGTCAGACACTGATAATTACATTTACTCAGATATGACATAAATGTGGTATAACTCCCAAGAAAACACATTACAGCTTAGCTTGATCTTGTTTGACTCCATTGTAGAATCACTGAAATTTTCCCACACAGGCTGGATTTTAGTATTTGAACTGGAAATTCTTCACCAGCAGGTTTATATCATTTGAATTAAAAGTAGACTTTAATTCAATTAAACAAATTCAACTACTTTAACTGCCATAAACTATATGGGGAATATACATAGGAACAATATTATGATACAAACCTTCATATAATGGAAAAAGAAATGAATGGGACATTTCAAATTGTAATTTAAAGCAAATCTCATGAAGTTTGTTGTTTTTTTCTGCCATGACAGTTGTGTCGGATGTGACTCTGCATGCCAGCAATATTTTTTCAGCACTTTTTCTTCTTCTCAGCGTTGTCAAGCTTTTTGGAAACAAACACTGTTTATTACCTCAGTGCTTGCTTGTTTGATTGCACGGTTTCCTGAGGCTATTGTAAGGTACTGACTAAATAACAAACAACCAAACCGAGTCCCACTGAAAGAAAATGTGTTCGCCTCCCTTCACACAAATGAAAACACCGGCCTCATACACGGCAACGCTCATTTAAAAAGTACAAGGCCACGGTGTGAGCTACACCCTGTCAAAGAGCTAATGTGTTTTTCACAGTCCAGCTGCTAGATGTCTCAAAAAAACCTGAGTGACCGTCTTTCCTTTCCGAGCACAAGGTTTTCCAAAGACGAGGTGAGGAGTATGGAGGAGTATGAAGGTCTGTCTTGGTGTTCTTGTTGTGTCAGTGTGCAGAGAAGGGATGCTAAATTGTCAATAATTACATTGTTATACATTTAGAGCTCTCCTGAGGTGTTCCACACAGACAGGACAACACAGTGAACTCTCTGAACTTGAATTGCAAATGTAGAAAAAGAGCAAGAAAAAAAAAAAAAACAGCTCAAGTAACTGTCTGTGATATTGTCTTAATGTGATTTACTCGTATATCATCATTTCAAAGCCGCTGGACACGGACCAGTGGAGCTGTATGTAGACTGAAAATGCTCTAATAGCTAATATCTGACTGACCTGGGATTACATTTATATTAAATGTTCCAGTCCCAAGTTCTGCAAATCCTAAATGTGTATATGTATAGGAAGAGAGAACATATAAAGATATATACAAGGGGGCAACCAGATGAACTGGGTCCTTACTCTGGTGGCAGTTTCCCTTAAGAGAAAACACATTTTTCTTGTCATTTCACCTTTAATGCACACCCGCCTATACCATTTTCTCCTTTGGTGCGAGTGCGGGCTGCAAATAGAGGAAGTTCACGCCTCAAATCCAGTGTAAACATTCAGTCCATCTGGGCCCCTGATGGGTTTATGAAATGTGCAAAATGTTTTATTTTTATCATTATTTTGTTGTTGTTGAGATTAACATCTTATTGCTTTTGCCGTGCCTAAGAAAATCTCCCTCATATATGTGTAACTGTGAGTTTTTCATGTAGAAATGAACTTGTAGAAGCTGTGAAACCGTCTTGTCCCGTGCATTGCCGTAAGTTTTTTCTCTCTTTGGAGTGATGGGAGTGGAGGTGTGTGTGTGTGTGGGTGTGTGTGTGTGTGTGTGTGTGTGTGCGTGCGTGCGTGTGCATGTGTGTGTGCGTGTGTCTAAATAAGGGAGTTCATGTCCATGTTTTTTGTCGATGGTTGTGACATTCCAGCAGCAGCCACCACCTTTTCTATTATCCAAAGCCTCTCAATAAACATATCATTGTGCCACTCTTCTTCTCTGTCCTTTTACGCTGTGTGTGAGTGAGAAACTGTTGGTCTGATGACACTCGGCGTGAGACACCGAGCCTCGAGCGCAGTCTGAACTTCTGAGACATTCTCAGATCCATCAGTGAAACACACACAAACACAAACACACTTACCATCAGGTCACCAGGATTAACTCGGTGAAGCTTTTCCTATCATTTAATATCAGATTCGGTCGACTTAGTAACCGAGTATTTCACCCCTAATACATTTACTCTTTATTCTTTATTTGGATCACCATTAGCTTCTTCAAAGTGGTCACTAGTCTTCCAGGAGTCCACACAACAACAGCAACGATAAATCAAACAGCATTTTAAAATCACATTGATCAATAAATCAAAAAAAGGCAAAACAAGCCACATATAAAGATCAGAGGATGAGTGAAATAAACTAAACAATACAAACTTTCAATAAAAAAAAAAATAAGGATAATCAAAAAATACCTAAACCTCAATAAGTAAAAGTAACATTTATGTAGGATTCATCAGATTTTGTTTTACCCGACTTTTAAAAACACTATTATACTGTTAAATTGCATTACATTAATTTGAAGCTCATGACCAAAGCAGCTAACGGACATCAGGAGCAGAAACCTGAACTGATCTTTTTAATCTGAATCTGCACAAGCGTATGTATAGATGTGTTTCAAAAGCGTCTTGTTTTATCTGGTCAAAAAGACAACGAGAAAGCTCTCGATTTAACCGTAAATCACTGGAATTATCAGATTTAAGTAATCGATTAAAAAGAGTCAGTCATGGGCATCTTCAGGCCGCAGAAAGGTTTCATCAGTGTACTTACTGTACTGTACATTACAGATGGTCTTCAGATTTGAGAGCCCTCAAAGCCGTTATACGTATGAATACTAAACCTTCCTCTTTTACAAGTGATTCAGAAATATGACTGTACTGGCACAATAGATTTCCATCTCTCCTCAGCGATCAATTTGTGATTTTTCCATCTGTAGTCATAAACAGAGAACATTTAAAACTGCAGGTCCATTTTATAAATGATACTAAATGTTGTGCTACATTTGTTTCACTGAAGAAATGTTTTTATTGAAAAAAAAAAAAGTCAAATAACCTCAGTATTGTTTTTCCTGCTTTTGGGTTCACATTCATGGTTCATATCACATTATATACTGCAAATTACATTTATTATACTTTCTTTTACAATTTCATTCCACTGAGCTTAATTTTACACCACATCTTCTCCTCATCATAGCTGTTTCCACATATCTCCCTTTGCTCCCCGCTAAATATATTCATAAACCTTGAACCCAGACAAAGTGTAACAGATGAACCAAGCGTCTCTCAGTATGTGCATGTGTGACAAGAGTTTCTATTAAAAGAGGCAGAGAAGAGCTGCTGTCATCTTGTCTTAAAGGAAAGTGCTATTTAGACACCTGATTAGGCAGCTGAGCCAACACGACGGAGCCTCGAGAATCACAGCACAAGAAAAGAAAAGAAAAAAAAAAGGCTGGAGAAACATAAGACAACTCCTCGTGGTGCTTTTGAATGGCAGGCGAGGAGAGGTAAATCATGTATATGCCTCCTTGTTAGAATAATATCTGAGGTGGTGTCTCTTCAGCTCTTTGAAACATGAGGACACAGACAGTGGCGTGTCTGCACTTAATTGACATCTGAGCTCACTCAAGCAGAAAACAGAGAGAAAAAGCAACCTGAAATGACAAAATGATCATCCTCGTTCATGTCCTGGTAATTGAGGCTCGTACTTGAGACAGATTATGGTTTATAACGATGGGTACGATCCACAAAGCATTATAAACACACTTAATAGGTCCTTATTCAGCCATTAAGTGGCAGCTCTCCCTCTATAAATCCCTTATGGGAGATTTAATGAACGCATACTCATAAATCAGGAAGTGGCCTCAATTTATGTAATTATTACCAAATGACTGAGAAGACGTTATTATTTATAACAGTATTCAAGAGGGACACTCTTGAATACACACTCACCTTTTTTTACCTACACCAATACAGTTTTTGAGACATTTGTTACTGTGCAGCTCCCCATAGCCTGGTTACTCATTATTCATCTCAAGAGTCATATTATTAAGTTACTTACTGTATTGCTTCAAAGGGGCAGTAATTGATTATCTCCAAATCATCACTTTTCCATTAAGATAAACTCATGAATTGGTCGCTGCATCCTCTGAGCTCTTCTAAAAGTCAGTTTCCTCTTCTGTAAATGATCACGAAAGCGAACAGCAGGTTTGTCGTTGTTCCGACCGCAATAAATCTATTTCTTGAGCCTTTCTAAAACCAGTGGTAGAATATAACTACATGCAGAATGTAAGTACATTCACTTAAGTACAATTTTGAGGTAATTGTACTTTGAGTCTTTCCATTTTGCGCTACTTTATGCTTATTACTCCACTACATTCAGGGAAATATTGTAATTTTTACTCCACTGCATTTATTTCACAGCTATAGTGACTTTTCACAGCAATACTTTATACTTAAAACTTATGATCAGTTTGTTATATATGCATTATTATAGATTAGACTATCCAACATTAAAAGGTGTTAAAATCGGCTAACTATAATTTGCTCTTAATTTGTTTTAATGTTCAAAGAATATATACATGTATAATAAATATGAAACTGAATTGAGCCATTTTGTATGAATACATTTACTTTTGATACTTCAAGTACATTTTGCTGACAATTATGTACTTTTACTTAAATAAGATTTTTAATTCAGGACTTTTACTTGTAATTGTGTATTTTTTTCATTGTGTTATTGCTACTTTTACTTAAATAAAAGATCTGAGTACTTCTTCTACCACTGCCTAAAATACATCTAAACCTGCCCTGTCTGCAGGAGTTATCACCAGTAATGAAGAAATGACATCAGGAGCTGATGGGGGTCACTACACTTTATGTAGCCTGATATTTAGAAGAGGTGATAACTAGAGGGGAAGTGTTTATTGTTATTGTTGTTGTTGGTAAATGTAATATAATTTCACATTTAAATGCATTGCTGAATGGTGCAGTAACATTATTTTTATTTGGAGGACTTGTTGTTTTTATGTGTTAAGTTATGTTGAGTTCCACCCACTGCCTCCAAAACAGATGAATATGTTAATGTGTAGTTTGACACACAAACCTACACACTAAAAACTCTAATTAGACTCTAACTCTATATAATGAATCTGTGCCTGTAAACCAACTTAATACTTCCTTGTTATTTCTTATGATTTGTACCAAATTGCACCACCTTCTCTGTAAAATGTCCTAAAAATGAACTGTTAAGTACCTGCAAACCAGGAAATTATTGACTAATTATTAAAAAGATCCCCATCATATGCACTTTCAGTGTAAGTGATGGGGGCCAAAATCCACAGTGTGTCCATGCGGTCATTTTGTGCAAAAATGCATTTAAAAGTTTAATTGAAGCTTAAATGAGGCTTCGACAGTCTGATTTAGTCATATCAAGTGCATATCTGCTACGTTTGCAGTCTTTTTAGCATCAAATTCCCTCTTTGTGTTTTCTTGGACAGTATTTCCCTGTTGAACGGTGGAAGTATCGTAACAAAAAGATTGACTGAAGTTTCATATTAGCTTCAGATAAACATTTAAATACATTTTTGCACAGAAGGAGGCTTGTTGATTTTGGTCCCCATCACTTACATTGAAAGTGCATCTCTCATCTCATGAATAAACTGACTAAACTTGGTGTGATCCCTCCATCACTGGATGTTTACATAGGAAGGTGAACAAATGAGGAAGTTTACGAAACAAATGAGTATCTCTTTTCCTCTGGAATATGAGAACGGTCTGTCTGTCCTCAGGTCCACCTATTAGTGGTCTCTAAGTGTGAGATTAAAACAGCCATTAATCTTCCGGGCAGCAGTGGCTTATAGGAAAGGCCTGACAGCCCAGGGCTAAGTGATACATGGAACTTGTCAGGGCTCCTGATGGAGGGATGGATGGGTGGACACACACACACATTCTCATCACCTGGCCAACAAGAAAGGCCACTGAGATTACTGCAGACATAGTTTGGGTTTCAATGTGTATTTATGAAATAGACAAAGAAATCCTCCAATTAACAAGACGATATCACATAAACATTAGCTCTTATCATTGGTTGGTCAATATATCCATCTTTGAATATATTATATCTACAAATGTGACCCATTGTTGCTGTCAAGAATATCAACAACATGAAAAATGATGTCATTTAATCTTTTTTGATTTAATATAGTTTACCTAAGCCATCATTTTTAAGATATCACTGATTACTTTTAGGGTACACAGGATATCTAGGAGCAAACATAAGAAAGTAATTAGTAAGTAAGTTCATTTATATTATTTTAATTTAATACTTTTTACACTGGAATTGTGTCACAATATGCTTTCTTTTGAGGACAGTTATGCTTCAGTATGCTTTAGTAACCTGCTTTTCTGTGTCTAACTTCAGCCGCCTGCTGCTTGTTCCAGACACAAAGAAGACACAGAGGTCAAACTCTTCTTCAGAATCTGGAGCAGGTTTTCTGTACCGCATTCCAGTCCAAAGAAAAACTGCACATATCACCTCGCAGGATGGAGAGCTTACATTGTATTTCATTCGGTGGAGTTGGAGTTTGTTTGCTATGTATCTCAGTTAATCTATTTCTAATTACGGACCGTTCTGTGCTCTCTGATTGTGGCCAGATTGGTTTGGTTTGGACTCGGGTTTACGGTTGGCAGCAGTTGGATTGTGGCCAGTTGAGATGCAGATGGTGATCCTTAATTTATGTTTTAGATTGAGAGTGTTAGCATCAGTGGTATTTTGTGGAGTCATATGTTTGTGTTATTTGCAGAGAGACTGTAGATGTATGATTCACTGAAGTATTTGTCAGTCTCTTTTTGATAAATATAAATGCAGCATGCCGTATGCTATTAGTAGCACTTAAAGCGGAAATGATACTACTCATAAAGTACAGGAGGAGGGTAACTATTCATCTATGACATCTCTCCCATCTGCGAGGCTCTACTTTGTAAAGCTTTGCAGTTCCTCCAAACCACAACTGAAAGTTTCATGTCTGTTAATCTATAAACCTGTGCCATTCACGCTCCTGTACCTCTTATAGTTAACACACCTACACTGGTCTCAGACCATATTAATGTTAGTGATAATGCTTCAGTTGACTTACAGTCATATTTTACCAACAAGCACAACCTGCAGCACCAGTATTAAAGGATAAGGCTGGCGATTTTCTATATTTTTCTTTTTGTCAATAAATCTCTTGTGCAGAGGAAACTGATATATCATATTCCTCTGCGCTGTAGACTGTAGACTGCACATGATTTGTGTAAATGAGAAAAATATAGAAAATGGCCAACCTTATCCTTTAAAGCTCAGTTTCATATTGTCATCTTTTGCATTTTACTAGCTAATTCTGCAAGATCCGAACATCTGTTTTCCTGGGAATGTAGGAAGCTAATAACTGCTACTTTAAGCAACAGCTGACAGTAAGTTCATGTCAGACAAGTTGAGATAATCTCTAATCAGTGCGGTTAAGTATAATAACTCAAAACAAAAAATGTGACTCCCACTTAATGTCATTTCACACACACGAGTGAAACACCTGATAGAGGTCATTTGACTGAAATGTTGCTTTTCAATAAATTTACCAAATGTACTTTCAGTGTGTGGCAGTCAGTTTTTTGTTTGGAGCTATTGCTTTATCCCCCACGGACCTGTCTGTCTACATGTGTCCAAAAGACCACTTCTTTTTGCATGTTTAGATATAAAACCTTATCACAAAAACTGTCAATTCAGCTTGATCAAAGTTCAACTTTAGCAGCACACTTGCTGCCTTTAAGGGACCAAGAGTGATGCTCTCTCTCTCTACATAGCCAGTCAGGTTGTTTGAGTTCACCTTTTAATGCCATGATGATCTAATGTTTATATGGAAGAAACTCTAACTGATTTTGCCTTGAGCATTATATTCCAATACAAAAAATCAATTACTTGTAGCTTCAGCAGGAAAAATACTAGTATTGGCCCTCTATAACCTGCAGTTGAACCCCAACGGCTCACCTCGCAGAGAGAGAGAAAGAAAGAAATGAAAAAGAAAAACCACTCACCTTCTCTCTTACACATGATAAAAAACCCAACGACCTGAATAACAGCGCAGGAAATGGGCGACATAGGTTTTAAAAAAGCCTCCAAAACACCACAAATGAGCTTCACAGAACTAATCAAGTCACATTTCCATTCATTTATTCAGTAACTGCCTTGATTTGTCCACTGATGCATCTTTTTTTTTTTTTTCATTCGACTAATGAGCCAACTGCTGTGTAAAACCAATTATTCTGCTGGAGAATCAGTATCACTGCCTTCGCTTTCCCTTTTCCAGTAAATGCAAATTGGATTCAATGTGGCAAAATATTTTTGGGGTGGTTTAAAGTGGTGTGAGTCAAGTAACGTATCATATCCAGTCACAGTCGGTGTGTTTGGGGATTTTTTACAGTAGGAGAGTTGAGAAGGTGAGCGGTGGCAAACTTGGTGGCTCAGCTTTTGTGTTTGTGTGTGCATCCCTCTCTATCTCTAAAAAAACCATACACACACACACTTATGTACACACTCAGAGATGTACTGTAGGAGAGGATGGGATTTACTGTCTAAAAATGGCCGAAGAGGAAGAGGAAGAGGAGGAGGAGGAGGAGGAGGGGGACGGTGAGAGAAACGCAGGGTAAGTGAGAAGATACGTGGCAATGTAGAAAGAGTTGGGGGGGGGGGGGGGAGAGAAGAGGGGAATATATTTCTCTCTGAGCTGACATGGAAAGGAATAAGGGGAGAAGAGGACGAGTCATGAGGGGGAGAGAAATGAAGGAAGGAAAAAGAATAAAAATCAGAAATAAAAAGAAAAATGGCTGCACACAGAAAAAATCCAGAAATGCAGCGAGGCCAGAGAAATAGAAAATGAGCTGTCATTTTCTAAGTAAGATTTATATATTTGCAGGACAACAGCGATGAACCAATATCTGAGATCATTTATTTAAGCCCATGTAAAAGGGAACGTCAATGTTTTCTTGTTGTGTGTGGGCTCTACAAGTACACACACACACACACACACACACACACACACATATGCACACACTAGACTCGGCCCGTCTGAAAAGCGGATGGCACAACAATCTCCAGGGCACGATGCTTCACTCCACCCACTCATCTCCGCTGAGAGGATAGAGAGAAGAAGAAAGAAGGGGAAAATAGAGAGGTGGGAGGGCAGAGAGCTATTAAAAAAAAAAAAAAGCAGTAAAGAGAGTGATGAGAGAGAAAGAAAGACAGAGAAATGCCCAGAGAGTGAGCAGAGGCATGCAGAGACAAAACAGCAGGCAAGACAAGGAAAGGAAATGAAGAAGATGAAGGAAAGGGAAAGTGGAGGGGTGAGGAAGGCGGGGAGGAGGATGACACAGCGGAGAGAAGGGAAAGAGGAGTGTACATTTGCGTCACATCTGCAGTGGAGGAGAACTGCCTGACAGCTATCAGACGCCTGCTGAATGACAATCTCCTCTCCTGTCTCAGGTGGCTGGCTTATCCCTCCTTCCTTCCTTTTCTTCTGTGGGAGGAAAAACATTTCCTCGTCCTACAACGTCCTTGAAACTCGATGAACGATGCACAGTGGCTTACAGACCTGGGCGATTTCACACCTGGCAATCCATCTTTTCTAAGACAATATGAGCTCCTGGAGCTTGTATATGCCAGACCGATACCGCGTCATCACGGTCGATAAACTATTACAGTGGAATCAATGCTCAGCGTGAAACATGAATTGAATACAGTCAAGGCCCGCGTGGTGTAATTTACGGTCATCAGCTGTCAGAGACAGTAAAAAAAATAAAAGACTGGGTAACAGGTTATGGCCTTGTTAATGATGAAGAGTGCAATCTCTAAATTGCTCCCGGTGAGTCAGAAGGCATTAACATTGTAAATTATTTTTACATGGCAGGTGTCGTCAAAGCATCGGCTTTGACATTTTGGAAAATACGCGTGTTTGGCGTCAATTCGATTGTCTGATGAAAGGATCAATATCAGTTATCTCTATTGGGTCCAGGAAGTGTTTAGCCTAGCTTAGCCCAAAGATTGGGAGCAGGACAGGGCAGTTAGCCTTTTGTGTCTGCAACAACTGTAAAAAAAAAACCCCAAAACAAATAAGTGGTGGATACCACAGTATACTGTTGTGGTTGTGCCTCCAAACTGTTTAAACGATAAAACTGGCAATTTATTATATCTTCCTTATTGTCAACAAATCTCATGTGCAGAGCCAAACTAACAATGAACTGATCCTACTTACAAGTATTGTGTGTGTATCGAAAGCCTGATATATCTTATTCCTCTGTGCCGTAGACCTCCATTGTTGTCCAAAAACTATTAAAAACACATCAAAGAGTCATATTGTTGCACTGGGTTCCTTCACTACGAAGATTATGGTCATGGTAGTTTGTTTAGAAACGCCTCCAAAGACTAATAACAGGGATCATGTTTTCAGTCTGTGTAAGGCAGGAATGTGGTTCCATTTACTTCACTATTAGCTTCACTAGCTTGTTGTGCTACATATCAAAACCTCTTGACTTTGTGCTACACTGTACATTTCTCCAACAACTCCATTACAAAGTCAAGAAAAAAAGGAGCCATTTCAAAAGAAACTACCATGCCCAAACTCTTCATCATGTAAGCAACATTACCACCCATTGTGGTGCTCACTGACATGTTTGTAATAGTTTTTGGACAACAATGGAAGTCTACAGCAAAGAGGAATAAGACATATCAGGCTTTGGATAGACACACAATACTTGTAAGTAGGATCAGTTCATTGTTGGTTTGGCTCTGCACATTTTTGTTTACGATAAGAAAAATATAGAAAATCACCAGGCTTATCCTTTAAGACACCAGGCCACTGTCTAGATGTCATGGAGAGCTGCAGTGGAACAGATTCAAGAGAAAACAGGCTAAAACAAATATGAGCCAAACTTTAGCTGTCTAACAAACAGCAGCTAAGGAAGGCTCACTGATGTGAACACAGTGGATATTTTTGGAGGAGCTCAAGTTAAATACAGACAGTCTTGGCCTGTTGACAACAAATCTCCTCTTTATTTCCATAATTGTCAACTGTCCAGGTTGGCATGCAGTCAGTGCAGACGTGTTTATTCGAGTCTCATCACCGTTAATTAAGAAAGGCAGATGATGACATGCTGCCCTGTGGTGGGTTTGACCGTTCTTATCAAAGTGGAGGATCAGTCTTTAAGAACCTCTGACATTCAGATTGCTGTTCTTGCTTGATTGATAGTCAGCTCATGAAGGAAGGAGCCTGCTTAATGAAACCCATTAAAGCCATTCTGCTCCTGCTTCTGAGTTGTTTCTTGTAAGTTATTGGCTAAAAGTTATTTATTGGAACAAAAACAACACTGTCCTCCTTACAGTTACTGTTGTGGACTGCTGTCTGGAATCACTGTAAGGCCCGGATTTCAACATGATTAAACTTTCAGAGGTCTTTCATCTACATGTTCTGGTTTGCGATGATACACTGAATGCAGCACAGGAAGTAAACTACTGTACTGTTGTCTTTAAGACTGAGTTTGCTAGGCATCTCACCTCTAGGATTTTTCACACCTACAAGATTTGATTGTGTCACTGAAACTTCAGAGTGAAACATTTACACAGCGGACTTTAGGGATTGGACCCCATCCTGTAATTAATTAACAACATGTGAAGAAAACAGATGACTGTTTTCCTCTGGTGGTATTTTACTCTAGACACTGATGGTGGTGAGAGAACTTCAGAGACTTTCTCCAAGTGACCAAAGACTAGTACTCTCTGTCACACACCTCCAACACACATTTGATCTGTGAAAAACAAATACACACACGTAAAACCACACAGTTGATTTTGAAATGATTGTGGTGATCCCCTGATTTGGATCAGAAGCCATCTGACAAACACATTTTTTGGAGCTTATTGACCTTTTTAGTCATGTTTTACTAGATGGAGACTCTTGACTGGTTTAAAACACTTAAAGTCATTTATTATCTCAAAAGTTCCACATTTCTTTGACATGCCATCTGTCCCCAGGAGCCTGTTGTATCATCATCTGTCTATACCTACATGTATGACAGAACTGTAATGGGATGGGTGTAAATTAAAATACAAAAATAATCAGGTGAATTTAAAATGAAAATGGATAAAGCCAACTATGCCACCTAGATTTATTGTGGAGCACAAAGGCTCTTTAAAATCAGGGGAACCAAAGGACGACAGTCAGTTAAAGAATATTCATGACAAGGTTAAAAAACAGACCAAGTGTGATAAAATGATATAAAACAATAAAAGCTATGGTTAAAAAAAATAATTAAAAGGACTCATTTTAAGGGCATGGATTCTGAGATCAAAGTCATTGAGAGATTAAAACGTTTCTCCACCAATTACTAAAATACGGAGCCCAGGAGGGGCCATGGAGGAAAAAATAATTAATTTGTGCTATCGATGTAACAGAATTCACCCTCATGCCATCTTGGACTAAGATATGTGGATATACTTGTGGTTTCGGCTCATAAGCACAACACTGTTATCTCTGAGATCCCTTATAACCGGGACTTTTTCTCCGTAAACATTTCTTGCTCCTGCGGATGTCACACAGTTCATAGAAACTCAGCTTCAGTGTTCTGAAGCGCTTCATGGATACAGGAGAATACACAATACATGCAAAGAACATACAAACATGAATATTAAATTGAAAGCAAACAAAACAACAAATTACAGCAAAGTATATATCACAAAAATCACTAAACTCAATATCTGCTGTGTGACATATTTGTGATTATTCTTGAAAAGGTGAAAGAATTTCATTTGTGACTGATTAAAAAACAAATAAACAAGCACACATACTGTACGCAGATACTGTGTATTCATATATTTGCGTGTACTTGCAACCTCATACACACATTCTGTAGGGTTCACACACAGATGCACACACAGATATCCAAGTTTCCCCTCATTTCATCTGACAAAACGAGGGGCAGATTTCCACAGACACTCCATTTCACTTAAAATGGAGTGTATCAAGCGTGCGTGGGAGTGTACGTTTTGGATAATGTTGAGGAATTAGATACAGCGTACAGTTCTTTGACTTTCATTCCTCTCCTCTCCCCTGTTCACTTATGTAGGACCGAGGAGGAGTGGGAGATTAGCCGGAGAGAGATAGAGGAGATTAAGAAGAGGAGGAAGGATCAGGAGAAGGATACTATGAGATGGGAGGAGACAGATGAGAAAACCGGGGGATGAAATGAGGAGGAGGAGAAGAGTCCTCCATTAAGCAACCATTTGGTTTAGGTGGGGGGTGCTGTGGTGTCCTTGGGCCTCAGGTCAATAAAGCCATTACATTATAGTGACACACGCGCACACAAATACTGTCAAGGCTGTCCAGATACCTGACAGTGTGTGCGCACGCGCGCGTGTGTGTGTACGGGGGAGACAAATGAGTGACACTGCATGGACACGCAGTCTGCCAGAGAGACAATTTGTCATCATGTGAACACGAGCTTTACCTCTGACAGGGACACACACACACACACACACACACACACACACACACACACACACACACCCTCAGGGTGCAGTTCCTAATATGCTCACATCAAAGCATATATGCCTTTAAAGAAACATTCAGTCATTTTTCATCTTTAGCTCTGTATGTAATAAGGATAAAATTTGATTAGCTGTCCCTGTGCTTTTGCATCCTACCTGTGTCATCAACAGACACCCAACCAGTGACTGTAAGAGTCTGGACTATGACATGAGTGAAAAGTTGAACTGAAGTTGTCTTATATCAGAGGGGAACTTGGATTTGAATGGAAAACTATCATCTTATAGTCGTAAAGTCGAATATCTGAGCGCATTTGGCAAGAGAGTCAAGAGCTAACTGTGAGTCAAGGGAGATATTCCAGGAAGCTGCTAATGTCATTCTGCCTGTCATTCCTCTACAGGGTTGGGATGTCCACGTCGAGATGATTACATCTCATGATGCACACACAGCACGAATTCTTGTCTACACAATTTTATTGTGATCATGTGGAGGTCTGTGTTGGCGGTCTGCTAGTTGACACACGTCACAGTAAGAGCCTGCTGCCTGCAGGTCTTCTGACCAGCTCACTGTGGATCATTTTAAATTGATATTTAAACAAAAACTGAAAAAACTGAAATGTGGTTACAGGATTTTATTTCATATTATTCTTATAGAATATAGAATAATGTGTGGCCAGTATATGGCTCTCAGCTCCAAGTGAAATCATTTTTAACTTGTAAACATTTCTTGAAACAGTAGGTCAGTGTAGTTTTTTTTCGATGGGGACTATTTTGGGACACATTTGGTGCTCTATTGAGTATTTGTTTCAGCTGGATTGTGTATGTGGGATTCACTCAAAATAAAGTTACAGTAAGTGCTTGTGCAGTAGTGTGCCTCATGATGTTTTTAATAACAATGGAGGTCTATGGTACAAAGGAATAAGCTTCATCAGGCTTTGGATATCCAAGAAATACTTTTTAATCAGGCTTTTTAGCAGTTATTTCAATTATTGATTCATCTCCTGATTTTCTGCTCAACTAATCACTTTGTCTATAAAACATCAGAAAACTGTGAAACATGCCCATTACAATTTCATAAAGCCAGAAGTTATGCTATCAGATGTCTTGTTTTGCCAAACCAAAAGTCAAAACCATGAGAAAAGGAGCAAATTCTCAAATTTGAGAAGCTAACGTTTGACGTTTTTGCTTGAAAACTTACTTAAATAATTAATCAACTATCAAAATAGTTGTTTTTTTAGCAAGATCATTTCATTGTTGGTTTCGCTTTTCATGAACTTTGTTGAAAGATAAATACAGAATATCACCTTCAGAAATTTGGGTGCTTCTTATTTTAAGAAAATTCATTTTGCTGCTTAAAACAAATAAAGTCATTTTTTTGAGACCCTGATCACTTCAAGTCAGTATTTGTGAACCTCTCTCTCTCTCTCTCTCTCTCTCTCTCTCTCTCTCTCTGTATGTATGTGTGCAGATCTGTCAAGCCCTCATGCTGCCTCACTATTTCTTTTTCTCTAGAGTTTTTCTGTCAGTCACTGATGCTCTTTAGTTTATGTGTGTGTGTGTGTGTGTGTGTGTGTGTGTGTTGAACAATGAAGCAGCAGAGCTATGTGTATTATTTATTCCACACATTTGATTTGCTTGTGTGTGCCTGTCAGTATTCTTGTGTCGTCTTTAATTATCTGCGATATCTGTGATCTGTGTGCGTATGTTTCTGTGTGTGTGTGTGTGTGTGTGTGCGTGTGTGTGTGTGTGTGTGTGTGTGTGTATGTGTGTGTCAGCCCCCCCACGGTGCAGTAATGAGACATATTGGCTAGACAGAGCTTTGGGAAGGTCATGCTAAATTGAGGCATTGGGGAAGAAAGGAAGGTGTGAGTTGTGCGACTGAGAGCTCCTAATGACGAATCAGAATAAACCTGTGCTAAATTAGCGGGCAAATATCATCCTATAATGACCCGAGAAGGAGAAAAGACATTGAGATTAGGGGAAGAGAAACCACATTAGAAGACACGGCAAAAGATAACACAATTCAATCTGCCATCTCTCAGTCATCAACACCTCTTTCATCAGTTTCTCTAGACTAGGAGGTTGGGTGGTGAAACAATCCAGCAATATTGGTAAATTATTATCAGGTTACATGAACCTGATGATACAAAGCATGATGCAGCTGCGAATGAGTAAATCAAAAAGGTATACTGGCTTTTCTCCAGCCCCTGGAGACCAAGCCTTCTGGCCCACATCCTTCACTGACTGGATCTATAACCCTCAGACGATCATACTTCTTCTCCTGCCAACAATGTCTCCGAAAAATTATGTTCATATATAAATAATTGGCATTACGAAATATGATGACGTTTTTATGACTAGGAAACATTTACATATTACCTTTAAATTATTATATATATGACAATGCATCTGTTAAATATTCTCTGTCAGAGTATATCATTTGTTTTCCCCACAGTGTGCTCCTAGCATTATTATTGTTATTGTTTTACTTGCAGCACTTGAAGGTATTAGACCTCTGCTCAGGTCTGAATGAATGATAAAAGTGTAATACCCTCCACTTTAATGGGTGCAACAAAGCTAAAAGTAAAGTCACGGCGATGTCAGTCAAGCACATACACATCTACACCCAACATCAAAATGATAAAAGTCACCTCTGTAGGTTTTACCATGGCTGTGCAGGGTCTTTAATCAGATTTTTACCACAACCTGTGAGCTTTGAAGGCGATGTTGAAGAAGCAGATCAGTAGCTGAGGGACCATGCAAAAAGGTGGCATTTATAAACAAAAATATGAATATGAAATAGTGGGAAAAATGAACTCTGGGATTTTCAACAAAAACAAACAAACTGTCTCCTCAGGGCAAGCTGCCACCCACTCTCCTATTACTATAAACTGTAGACTGTGACTGCCCTTTAAGTTTTTCATTCATTTCTATGTGGAACGGGGTGAGAAACAACAGCCTCTGGTCACAAATTGACCTTGTTCTTTCACTTTGTTCAATCTGATTGACCTTTGACACATGAAATCATGAGGTTCTCCAGTGTCTTACCTGTTTGAGAGAGGGGGTCGGATCAACCTCTCGCTGAGGAAATCTTGTTTATATTCTTGTTTTACAGCTGCACGGCGAAATAATACAAACAGCAGAGAAGAGAGATGCTGTTTGACAGCGGTGAGTGCAAGGACAGTGACAGAGATTAATCACAGTAAAACGTTTGATAAGAAGCTGTATAATTTACAACCTTTTGGGCTGTCAGCAAGCTAGCCATGCTAGCCTCCGAAGTTCATATTTACAGCCTTGCCATCATTATTTCCTGCCACCTCTGTTTTTAGCCACACCGCATGAGTAAATTTCACCGGGTGGATTTTGGTCTGACTGCAGCTTCACTTAAGTGGAACCTACCATCAGGTTATCATAGGGTGAGCTAGACTGATAGAAAGCTTACAAAGAAACAAAACAATAATGATGTTTTCAGAATGTCTTTTACAACAGAACAGTTTTACTCTTCCTCCCTCAGCTTGACAGTGTGCAGTCACTCACTCATAGAGCACCTAATGATGCACATCTGTTTTCGCTATCACTGATGAAGCAGATGATCTGCCTTAACGTCACAAACACACACAAAACAACAACAACAACCAAAAAAAACACATTATCACAGCAGGGCTAAAGAACTGAAGCACCAGACTGAAATGATGAATTCATACACAAAAAAAACAAACACTGTTAATGTTGGGAATCAGAATCCTCGGAAAACGAAGGACGGCAGCCTTTTCACATTGTGGTCATCAAACTTTAAAATATGTTCCCTCCTGTCAGCTGTTATTTCATTGCCTAATCGATGCAACCCACCTCCACTCCATTCACCTCCATTTTTCATCAGGAGCAGCTGTCCACCGGGTCCATCCAGTGAGCTCATATCCATCCAGATATTCAGCTACTCCTCTTCACTCCTTCATCACCACTTGTGAATAAACTCCATCCAGGGGATATTCCTGTACAGATCGTGGCATGAAACCCTGTCTCCTAGAAATGAAATCAGATCAAAGTGCTTTAGTAGCCCAAACACACGGGACTCAGGGTGTGAACCCTGGTCTGTGGTGTGAAACTCCTGCACTTTGTACATATAAACACACTTTCTAGAAGATAAAGCTGTGGCTTGACTACCCAGATAAAATGAGAACATCACAATGGCATCTATGTGTGAAAGACTCCTCACACTATCTCTTCAACTTCTCCTATTGTGCGCAATATATCAAATAAATTCATTTTGTAATAACTTTCTTAAGTCTTTCTTTCATCTAGTTTCTTCTGACTGATTTCAAAGAATTTTATTCATCTCCAGCGGGGTAAATAAAAATATACGCAGCAAAGCACACACACACACACACACACACACACACACACACACACACACACACACACACACATCTCACTAAAGCACAAAGGATCAAATAAGAAGAAAAAGAAGTTTTTTGTAGCCTACACCCAACAACCAATCTCCATCCGTCCACCCCGTCCTCCTCCCTTCATCTTCTGTGCACATTTCCTGATTTTAAAGTGTTATGTATTTCTGACAGCATTACATTCCCTCAAAAGTGAATTTGGCAAAGCATATTAAAAGTGTATTTGTAGAAGATTTACTCCTGCAGCTTTTGGACAGTGCTTCCAGGTATTGGTTTTTTATCTCACCGCCCATTGAATGATTTATGAACACATCCCATGACTCATACACCACCTCATCCCTGACCTTGGAGGACACTGACCAGTACGAGCCAAGCCAGTCGACAGCCCATCTTTTTTTTTTGCCTCCTCTTAAATTTCTCAGCCAAGAGCCTTAAATCACTGAACTATTGCACCCCAAGCTGCTCCACTGTAGCTGCTGCCCATTGACCACAAGTAAAAGACCAAATAGTTGACCTTACATGTGTTTAAATTATTATTGCTTGATCTTCTAACATTGGGGCCTACTCGAAAAACTCTTATCACTGTCTCCGTGTAGTGCCCTTCACCTTCAAAGTGTCCTCACTTTGAACTTCAGCGAATATAATACACTCTCTAAACTCTTTCCCTGCTAACTTTGGTAACTTTTCTCTCTCAGCAACCCAGGATTCACTATGGCTAATAACGCACACTCACGACTGAATACGTCTATGTCACGACATCACATGCACAGATTGCTCACAAGGCCACCTTCTTAAAGGGCTGGGCTTGGCTCGTACCTCTGTACAACTGAAATTACATCTGTGTGATTTCTTCCAGCATTAGCAGTCTCCTTATAGCTGTTAAATCAATGTCAGATACCATAGCTGTCATTCAGCTGCCGGTGTCTTGCTGATAAATCCACGTGGTTCAGTCTCTGTCGGGGAGGTTGTAACGGTTGAATGTAATGGAACATCGTGCTTGCTGCCGTCAGTGTGATTAATGCAAGCCAAACTCCCTCTGGCCCAGCCGAGTGTTCACTTTTGTTCCTTTAACAAAGAGGTCAGAAACTGATTCTGTGAGGGCAGGTAAAACAATCATCCAGCTTAACAGACAGCAGCATCGTCTGACTGTAGAAAATTGAGTGTTTTTTTTGAAAAATAACGGCAAAAGGAAACAAAAAAAAAAAGTCATTAAAAAAGATGCTCTGCGAGTTTTATTAGAGGCTTTTCTACACTAATTTAGAGAGATATAGAGAAATACAATATAACTGCAAATATAGAAAACATTTGCCACTTTTTTCAAATGCTTATAATGACCTATGTTTACTTTTAATTTACATAGAGTGGCAATGTGAATTATGACTGTCAAAAACAAAAGAGAAAGTAGGCTGATGTTATGACTGCTGGTCATTTCTCTTTTTATACAGAAAATTAATATTGCTTTCTTTTAATTATGACAATCTTAAATGTGCTTTGACAGATTTTTTGGCCACTTGGGGGCAGTGCAACAAGCTGTAAACACCACACTGACATATTAACACCTTATTAAGGTGCTGTGATGACTGTGTTAGCAAACTCTTGCTATTTCTGTATTAAAGACGAATAACATTATGACGGCAGTAACTCTATTATACAGCATGCTGACACTGTTATATCGATACATCTCCCGTGCATCTTTAAACCTGTATTAACTGAGTTTTTGGCCACTTGGGGACAGCGGAAACAAGTTGTGAACAACAATGATATATCACCTTATAAGTTGATATGTTTACACATCTAGCAGTTACAGCGCAACAGTAACATTAATTTGGAGTCTTGTTTCTGTCGATCTGGTGAATATAAGTCCAATATTCACCCTCCTTTACTGCTGAACAATGAGCTGCCTCAAAGCACTGTGAAGCCAAGGGGAGCTGCAGTGTCTGGTAGATTCATCACTAGAAGCGACGCCTCTGACGTTACACATGGTCATTTGTTATTATTACAAAAATATCAATTATAGCTGCTTTAAAGGAAAACACATAAACCACAAGAAAACTGTGAGCTATTGCTTTTCAACTAGTACTGTATCATTACACTTAAAGGCACATTAGTTTGTGATAATACATTTTTTCTCCTTCTCTCCCAATATATTTTTCTTTTCATCATTCATATTTTGTTCAACATTTTTTTTCGAACACTTTCTTTTTTCATTTTGTGAGGCAATGTTTTAGTTAGTGTTTAGTTTGGGGGATTAGTTGGGAACACCATATCAGTCAAACCTCAATAATTGTTTGATTTGTACAAAAGTAGAAATCCCAACGAGAGCATGAATCTTTGTTGTTTTCAGGGCCATTTAATCTTGATGATGTAGCATTTACACCAAATATGGAGCCATTCATCAATACTGGGAGCCGTGTTCTTGGTGCAAAATCAATCATGAAACAGAAAAATGGAAAGACAGAACAAAGCTTTTTTGTGTATGTGTTGAGAAGGCAAGATAAAGAACCTTACTGTTTGTTATGAGACATGGCAGCTGAAAAATCTGAGAGGAGCTGAGATTCATCGAAGCGACAGCACATGCAGCGTGGAACTGAGCATCGTGGGCCGTGCTCAACACGTGCTCAGTGGAATTACGATCTCATCTCGCTAGCTCCTTCCACGCTGCAAAAAATGTATATTTCAACAAGTTGCCATTAAACTGTGAAACCTTAATTTTGTTTAAATAAGTAACAGTGACATGCAGTACTCTCATTTGTTTGTTTAAAAGATTTATTTGTTTTCGCTAAACAGCTCTGCCTTTATTATGCCTCATTTTAATACAATAACACAATGTCTTGACAAATCTTGAGACAAATGATAGCAGTCCACATTTTCTACAAATTCAAGAAAAATAAGACTGTTAGACTGAATATAACAGTTCGTATGATTGATATTTTTTGCAGTGCGCCCCCCCCTCCTTTCTCTTTTCTAGTTGTTATTCTATCCCAGTCTGCAAGGCTCTTACTCAGTGCAGTGGAGTGCCAATTATTATGGTAATGACTGAAACAGATATCAGATGGGTTTCCCTGGAATAAGCTTTTCATATTTCACACACATCACTCTCCGTGTGTGTGTGTTCATGTCCACATGTTTGTGTTTATGGGGGGAAAGTGAGAGACGGCAGCAGACAGCAACAGGGAGAGTTTTCGAATTGAGTTTTCGCACCTTCCCTGCCTGAATTAAACCTTTATGGGGAGAATTTGTAGCAAACTACTTTGTTCTGCTCATCAAAAACGCATTCCTTTGAACACTTTGGACATAAATTCAGGATTATAAAAGGAGCTGGTGTCAGTGCGGGTGACAGAAATTGGACAAGGGAGGGATGTGATGTGTTTCCAAGGTCATCGCATCTCCCTTCGGTTTCATTTCCCCAGCCTTTCTGCCGGAGGGGTTCACATGTTGCTGGCTGTGATCCTCACGGCGTCATATAATGTGTTTCATCAAATGTGTTTAAAATGCTCGGTGAGGACAGTGAAGTTCAGGTCCATTTTGAAAGCTGGTACTGTTGACCTTGTTGCAGGAAGGTAGTGGTAAGCACATCGGAAAACATACTCAAGGAGGAAAGAATGGATTTAAAGGACATAAAGGAATAAAACATTTGGGGAGATTCTCTTTCTTGATGAAATATTGGTACCATTTTAATGTTTCTATGATATATATGAGGCTACATTATATCTCATTTGTTTGTTTAGTGAAGTTATAAATTCAAGTAAAACCATTTAAAGGGGACATCGTGCTTTTTGTGATTTTCTGTTATTTATATATTGTTATGATGTCAGATATCTATGTTAAAAATGGTCAAATTTCCAAAAGCATATGTAAAAATGCTCCCTACAACTCAAAAGCCCAGGGCTTTCGCCTGCCTTGAACACTTCATTTGCAACATTTTTTTCTACCTTGCCAACAAGCTGACATCAGCTCATTGCTGGTGCCCAATCTGCAACCTCACTTCTAGATGTCACTAAATCCTACACACTGGTCCTTTAATTCTTTGATTTATCCTGGTGAGGGCTTTTAAAGCCATATTTTCACCTGATAAAAACCTGTCTAAAATGCAGCCAAGACAATTTACATTGACTTTCACAGTTATATGGAAGTCTCCAACTTTGACCTTAAAACCTGGTGACCTTGCTAATTTTGTTTAAGAACCAAAAAGAATGACTTCAGTTTTTCCAAAGTGTAGGGATAATATATTATCTATTTTCATTTTGAAGCTCCTTACTGAAAATGTTCTCAACCACGGTTTTATCTTTATGTGCTACCAGCAAAAGAGAGTCGTCAGTATATAAAAAAAAGTTTGCATGAGGCAGCTGCTTTTAAGTAAGAATAGATGACCCAGTATACTACCCTGTGGCACCCCACATTCTATGATTCTTGACTCTGAGAAGGTCCTATTAACATCGACCATTTGAGTACGATTTGATAGGTATGACTGGACCCTGTAATCTACTGTATCAAGTACTTTCTGCAAATCCAGCATGACCATACCACAACACTTCTCTTCATGCACTTCTCTTCTAATAAGTATCAACACCTGCATCTCAGGTTTTACCCTCAGGATGTGTTGATCTTAAGATGAATGGATGAAATTTTATTAACTATGGTACTTTCAAAGCCCCTTGTTCATTTTCAATACATTTTCTAAACAAACTTTTACTGCTCTTCAAGAACTGTGGGAACTCTGCAGATACAACACTGTTTGGGCACCAGTTACTACTTATTTTTAGTAAAGCGAAGATGCCTGAAGGGTGTTATCCACTAATTTCCATTGAGTGAATTCAATAATCTAAGAACAATGTGATTAGGGTCGATGTCTACAGCAACTGTTGCGCCCATAGGGCAAAAATGATTCATTAATTTCATTATGAGTTCATTAAGTTTCTCTCTTACATTTTGTATTATAGGCCACTTTACATTCATAATTCATTAGTGATTGTCAACTTTAAAGCATTTGTTTTCATTTATTTGTAGTCAATGCAGTTACAATTATGCTTTAAAAAAAGAGCTCAAGTGTCATGTTCAAAGCGTTCCATCATTTACTTTCTGATTTTCTTCTTTTTTTCTTCCTTCTACATGTCTTATCTTTCTCTACTTGCTTGTTTGTTTTATTTACACAGATAAAAATGGTTGTGTTACAATAAGATAGGAGAACATGAAAGAAGAAAATCCCCTAAGGTCTTAATTCTCCATAGCAAGCATATTATGGAGATAAAAAGATTAAAATGCTATATAAAAACAGAAAACTGTGTTTTATTTTCAGCATTTATAGTAACAACATATTATGGAAGACATGCAGTACACAGATTGAAAAACAACTTATGCACAAAGCATAAAAAGCTTTATTGATATATATGAATGCACATTGCAAATGACATGAGATCAAACCAGCCACACAGAACATTTAAAAAACAGTATAAATAAATTAAAAAACACATTTTAATAAGAAAATATCAATATTAACCAGCAGGAAGGAGTGACTTCTATGCAGTGTTCCCACATTTCCCAGAAAGAACTTGAACATGTCACATTTGGCTATGGGATTTACATGTAGGCGTCGAGAAATATGTTGAAAGCAACAGTAAAAAGGAGACTGAGAAAAAGTGACAGTTTCATTCTTTCCTCAAAGCTGAACAGAGCTAAAACTTACCAGCAGGGTTTCCTGCACTCATACAGACTGATATCAACGTTCTCAAGTGTTTTCCTGCTCATAAACATGAACTACCAAGTCAGGTAATGTATTTTTTTTACATTATCCATTCATTAGATCATTAGCATATTATGCAAGAGGTTCATAAAAAGAAAAAAGACATGTCCTGTTATTCCAGAGTATTGCATAGAAGCTTTGAACATAGCTTCCAAACATCAAAAACATGTCAGTGTAAATTACAGGGAGATTTGTATAAAAAAGACATTATCTCGGGAAACATTTGAAAGTCAATTTGGCATATGTACAATTTGCACTCACAGTATAAGCCTCCGCAGGTTTAAAATTGCGAGTTCAAAGGCGATTTCTTCTCTTTTATCATTTGTGATGAAGCCTGAAGGCAAATGTTGTGATTGCAGCTATAAGTGTACATGAGGGGGAGGCTGATCTGCTTCCCCATTAGATTATGTTGTAACTTTGCACCGAGAAAACATTATTGAGGTGTTGTGGAGGAGGACATATCCAGACAATTTATATTGAATAGAGAGACACATTTCTGCCAAGAACATCACTTGTACAGTGATGTAAATGACAAGCACATTTCTTCTTTGTGCAGTCCAGCATAACAGCCATATTAAAGCAAGAATATTTGTACATCTCTCACATTCTGATCATTATTTGAAGGACACTTGGCTCGTCATTCAGAGACTGCAAATCCTACCAATTCATAAACATTTCAGTAAGATGCAGTACTATTTCTAATTGCTCCTTCCTTCAGAATTGTTGACCAAAGGATGCTTGCTAGATGATCTTATTAATCATACTGATCTTTAAACCTACATTAATTAAAAGTTGATATGATGAGAACAATTGCCTGTTTACATTAGTAATAATTAGCAGCAATAATTTGGAGTTGTGTTTCTGGCACCCTGACTAATGTCCTTCCAATATCCACTCTCCTTTTTGCCCTGTTTTTGGTCTCTACTGACTCCTGAGGGAGATATCTGTCTCTTTAGCTGCTAAATGCTCAATTACGCTCATCAGCTAGTCACTAACTTTGTCTGGCTGCTGTTTGGTGCTGGGCAAGCAGCATACAGTTGCTTTATTAGTCTTCTGCCCTCACTATGCATGTAGTTGCACAGCTATGCAACAAGCTAAACACATTTCCAATAAATGTTGAAAACAGCCTTTGAAGTTTTTACTGGAAGTGCTTAAGAAAACAGTGAATTCAGTGATGGTGATGACAAAGCAGAAAAAGATTCGATTAAAGTTGTTGTAAAAACGAATTAGTGTAGAGAAAAAGGAAACTGGATTCACAATATAAACTACTAGTTAAATCTACCTGTCAAATTAGTTACATTGATCATGCCAGAAATAAACAAAGTATCACCAGTAAAGAACAACATTAAGTTCTCATAGGAAGTACAACACTGTAATTATTCTTGTACACATACACACACACACACACACACACACACATACATTTGGATTTAGCCACAGGATGTTTAATATTCTCAAAGGCTGTTTCAGATGTCTGGATGTGTTAGGGAGCGTTATCTGCTATAACTATATCTTTGCGAACAACAGCCGGGTGTAGTGACTTCCCCGAGTCCTGTCATCACAGCAAAGTTGCCAGGCAACCAGCAAAGACTTTGCACCGAAGTACTGGGCAGACAGATATACTGTCATTCATCAAGGGATAGTTACACCATGTAACTCATGTAAATTGGCATTTTTGCATTTCAGTTGTATACAAATACAACATGTCCATTTAGATCCATTTGTGGGTTTTTTTTTCATCATCACTATCATGATTTTCCACATTTAATATCAGTTGATTATTGTCTCGTGAGCCCTCCCTAATCCAGCTCTTCAGGTAAAACATGCAGGAGCTTGAATCTTACTCAGGTTTGGTTTGAAGCGCCAAATGAAACACAGAATTTGTGAAATGAAAATGCTTGAAGAAGAACACAGTACATGTTCCACTTCTGCTTAGTGCTTTCATGCCACGATTGCCTTCTTCGTCACGCTTTCTGCTAAATAGACAATGATCTTGTCATGTTGAGATCATGTTTATGGACTATTCTGTCAGGCACAGATGGAAGATTACAGTCTCTATATTGCATTTGCAACTGCACTGTGTACTCAGTAACACCTTTTGAAATGTTCTGTTCCTGTTTACACTCAGTAATCAAACTTTAACACATTTTTCACGGTTGATTTAGCTTCACTGTTGATGAACCGAATCAGCTGATGAGCACAGGAACAAAGAATTGGAGAGCACTGATATCCTGGGACCTCTAGTGTACATGAGGGAGAAGGTTGTGTTGTTGGTTTGAAGTTAACCTTCTGGCCTACATCCTGCACTAAACTACATGTTTTGTTTGTTTGCTGCGCTTTTTGACACTTTGGCCATCCCTAGTATTCAAGAAATTAAATTACAGGCTTCTACTGATGAAAATGTTTTTTGCATTTTTTGCTTTGCTTTCTTTGTTCTACTCTGACATTACATCCCCTCATCTTGCCACAAACATGGTATTTGCCAGTGGTAATTATCAAACACTTAACTGACATTATAATTTTCATTGACTGACACTTGTGCTCAGAATAGGTACAATAATGTGGCTTCACTGACGTAATAATTGCAACATTTAGAGAAACCACGGCTGTTGAGAATGAACATTTTGGTGTCAACAGAAAGGTTTTCTGTTATTAAACTCACTGACGTGATTTCACATCATCTAGCTTTGATCAGTTAGGAAGAACACACCAGTAAACTATAAAAAGACCCAGAAATGCCAAGAACAGCATGCTAAATACAGTTTTTTGCCTGTTATTGTATTTCAGAGTGGGCCTCACATTACTCTGACCTAACTGACAAACCAAAATCATGCTCAACAAGTGCATGTCCTTTTCAAAAAGGACACTTGTCACTGCATTACGGCAAAGGAAAAGCAGTTCCCTTCCACTCTGTCTCTTGTGGTTAGCAACAATGACAGATCTCGTCTCTGTGTTTGCTTGAAGCTGCTGCAGTGATGAGCCGCACTGCCTCCCATCCATTTTGTTTTTAATGTATCAGGGATGAAGATGTTTTCACAATGCATGCGGGAGAAAAAAAACTTTTATTTTTTCATGGAAATAAAATCTTTTTCTCCTTCTCCTTCTTTTGTGCAACTGCAGTATACGCAGCATGTAGTGCACACTGTCACAGTGGAGTATAAATGTGTGTAATTTTGTGTAAGTGTTGAACTCTGTATGTGTTTTTGTGGGACTATTGTTCATATCCCACTGAGAATATAATCTTTTGCATGTTAGCAGTTAATCAGATCATTAATACAGGCAGTCAAAGAGCAGTTTAACTCTAAATAGTCAGGCTTCCATCCAAATATAGCACAAATCTTAACCATATTTTCAGAAAATCAGTAAAAGAAAATGCAAATTAATTTGTGTTTCCATCCGCTACTGTTTTGCAAATTTGAATAGTTGAGCGCATCGAAGAAACAGTTTGTGGAACTGATTCTCCCATCGAGTGCAATAAATCACAAAATGAAGAAAATGGCACAATGCAGTGACATAATTAATAGAGTGTCGGTCAAAGCTGAAGCGATGGAAGAGGTGATACAAATATTGGTGATGGAGAGCATAATGGACAGTGGAAATGGAAAATCTTGAACAGCTAACATCACAGTTCTGTGGTTTTAGAAGCTTTTTGATATCAGCTCTACATACACATATTGAATGTTGCCCAGCGGGGCAGAAGCTTCAGGGATATTTAAGTCACATGCCTCCTGTATATCATCATTTATTCGCTAAATCTGTTTCCATTGCACTTTGTCATATTTTGCTTTTATCAATACATTAACTCTTACAAACGTTTTTTTTTTCTTTTCAGTAATTTGACTTTTTTCAAATTTCCAGCTTATCCACTTGTTTTTTTTTTTTTTTTATTTTTTTATGAACAAATGGAAAAAATGCATAAAAAGGTTGATGGAAATCCACCCAATGGCACCTTGTAACATCAAATGTACTTAGTAAATCTGGGAAGTCTTCTTCAGATTTTAAATCTATAAGTTTAATTAATTCTGACACTAAAAACTGAAAGATTACCTAAATGTATAAGTAATGGAATTAGGGGAAACATTAGCATAATACAACACACAAAAATATTATATATGTAATGGCTGATGGGGCCAAAAAACATTTACTGTAATAACCTTGAACAGCTAATTTTGTTAGAAATATAAACATATATGAGGGGGGACCAAAAAATTCCCAGAATTATAAAAAAAAAACCTGTCATTATTAATCTTTTTAATCCCCTTTAAAGTACTCTCCTTAAAATGCAATACATTAGTCCTATTCCTGGAAACATTTCATGTTGTCATCTTTTGTCACCATGTCCAGAGCCTCCTTTCTTCTTCTTCCTGGATTTCTTCCAAATCCCCACTTTTAGTTTCACCGAGCTGCAGGCATATACTACCTTGCGGCAAATCTGATAACTACACCCTACTCCCGTGCTCCTTCTATGTACTGTATAAAATACCCTTATCACATAGAAGCCTAATATAATCCCATTATCTTGAAATACTGAGTTCATTATCTCCAGAAAAACAAAGCGTGTGTATTTTCAAGATGCACAGATGTGTGGTCTTGACTAATGTAGCATCTGGTCACAGGTGATAACATCAGAGCCAGGAGATCCCTTTATTCATCAGTGTATCAGAGTGGAAAGGTTACTGCTGCTATTAAATTATTAACTTCATCAGTATTTAATGGATGAGAAGTGCAATCAGTTGGCTTTTATGTTACTTGAGTCATAGACTCCAATGACTTGTGATTCAATTGGGCATTTTTGTAGTCGTGCAGCTAGTTACATGGAAACACGATGCGATTGGGATTTAATTTAACCACCATCACACCATTTCCTTTTTAGACAGCAGGGTACAGCTTTTAATTTAAAAAATGCCAGAATAAAGCAGAATAAACTCTTGGAAGCAAGAAGGACAAACCTTGATTCAAGATAAAGGGAATGTTGCAGTCTAACAAAGGAAAGTGTAGTTAGTATTAATACAGTCTGTTATTTTAGATGATGTTAACATTCATTCAAATGCTTTTGTCTAAAGTGGCTCACATTTTTTCATCATGTTTAAAGACACCTTGCTCCATTGGAAAAACAGCAGCTTTTGTTGCATTTTGTCATTGTCATACAATTCTGAAGAGTTGGTTTGACACAGAAAAGTGACTTTCAGACACCTGTTGCTGAAACTTAATTAGTTACTATGCTAATATCTAACATAATGTATATCAGAGTGTACAGTGAGTTATGCAAGGGTCTGGATAATTATTTTTTTTATGTATTTAAGAAACCTAGACTTAAACATATATATATATATATATATATATATATATATATATATATATATATATATATATATAAATCCACAAATCCTCTACACTACAATACTGGAAAAATAGAGTATTTGTATTTCAATATAGAAAACAGAGAAAATAACTCATATGGGGTTCATATTGGTGTTTTTACCACAAACTCACAGTTTATAACTGTAGATGATATCTGATGTTTAGGTTTAGTTTAGTAAGATTTTCTGTGGGAATTTTTGAGATGTGTTTTGTTAGTATATACACTTAATTCTTCTTTTTGATATATTTTAATACTAAATTTGCTTTTTTGCCTCAACTACTGTTTCAACTTCAGGTATAATCTTCATTCCTACCTGTTGGTGTAAAATGTTCTTGACATATTGTCACGTGACACTTTTAATACCATCAGCAGCTCAACTCTTATTAATCTCTCTATTTTTGCTGTATCTTGTTAACGACTCTTGCTGCAATGACCCAATTTCTCCATAGAGATCAGTCAAATTTCATCTAATCTTTCATGTCTTTGCATACATCCTGCTATATTCATTCCTTTGCACGACTGTGACAGTGTGTTTTGCGAATTTGTGAAATGCGAAATGTCTTCCAACAACCCTGAACTGGGTCTTGCAAGGGGAGGATGAGTTGCCCCGGTTTCATAACCAAGTAATGACAAACTCACCAGAGCGCCTGCAATGCATGACTCATAAAGATATGATTTTTGAAATGCTAATGAGGTGAAGATTATACAGAGTGGAAGAGCAAGATACAGTGTGAAAGAGTGAGATAGAGACAGTAAGACAGAGAGAGAGAGAGAGATGCTCCATATCTCGCCTGGTCCTTTGCAGGAGCTGACAGTCACGGTTTCCGTCTGAATGTATAAGATACTTTTTAAATAATCTCTCTTTACCCGCTTTAGTATTTATGACTTTGCGATGAGTCAGAGAGGGAAAGAGAGAGTCAGAGTCTAGGCGGTAAAGCCTGCAGCGCTGTGAGAACCCTCTTCCTTCTCTTTTCTCCATCTCTCTCGCTCTCCTCGTCATGTGTGTGTTCAACTCCAGTGTAGTGAAACAGGGCTAAACAAGGTTAAAGAGAAGGTCAAACACACATAGGCACAGTTAATCTTTCTCCTGTTATTTCACCCACATGAGACGGTGCTCCAGCAGGGGAAACTCAATTATCTTTGTAAGTAGAATATACTGTATCTTCTGCATTACTGGAAGATATTCACTGGCATGTGGACATAGGAGGCTTACCTTGTTTTATGGGGGTAAAATAGGGGTGATGCTATCTGACTGAAGCCAGATCAACAGGGTTGTCAAGCCCCTCAGTACACGTGTAGAGCGAGTATTTATTTTAGTAGGCATGCTATCATTCCTCACACTATCACACTCATCTTTTTCCCATCCTTCATACCACTCAGCCCCCACTTCTTCCCCATCTTACATCTCCTGCTTTTTTTGTGTTCCCTGCTCTCACTCTCGCTCCCATATCATTTCTCTCCCTCTTCTCTCCCATCATCCTCCTTCCATATCCTCCATCCCCTCCTTCTCAATACACCTCCATTTTCTCACCCTGTGTTCTTTTGCTCTACTTCTTCATTTACCACATTTCCTTCTCATTTTTTTTCTTCCCCCATACCACTCTGCTTTTGTCTTTCCCATCTTCTGGCATGTTGAGCTAGTGAAGGTCATTGTAGTGTTAGAGGCGGGGGGAGGGGATGATGCAGCTATATGTAACTGCGGCTGCTGGATAACTGCAGGAAAGACGGATGGATGGATGATAAGAGCTGAAACGTGAAAGTGGAGAAATTGAAAATACAGAGGGTGACAGAATTCCCTGCAACCTTTGTCTGCATCCTGATGAGGACACTCTGTTCTTGTGTGCCTGCTGCCCGCTTTTATGTACGCACCAATGCATGCTGCTGCCATTTGTTTTTCATTAGTGGTCAATCATGATGGTCATCCCTTCAGTTTACTTTAGAGTCAATGGCAGTGACAATATTTGCATTTTGCACTAAAGCATGGGGAAGGGAAAAGGTGTCTTTATAACCCTGAATTGATAGTCTGCTAACCGACTTCTCCAGTTATGTCATAGCAATTTCTCCACATGCCAAAGCAGTGCGTATAGGGCTCTATTGAGAATGATGGTCCATACACAAAGAGTTTGGAGGGTGGTGTCTTTTCTTTTAGCCTTTCCAAAATGAAAAACAAGCAATGCAGTAAATCAGTATGTGTGTCTGCTGTAATCTTAACTGTAAACATTAGCATGTCTGGCCAACTGGCCTACAGCCACCGTAATGCGAATTTATTTTTTGTGTAATTTTCAGAGTTTAGCGTTTATCTCAGATAGCACTACATTTGACCAAACACATATGTTACTCTTATGGTGTGTTCTGACAGAATGCAAAGCAAATTTTCACCTCACACCATTTGTGCGAATTTGACCACTAGTTTGTATTTATTCATCCAATATACCAACAGCACGTTATCTGTAAGCTAGCTAGCAACAGACGCACTGACCATGTCTGTGGGAATGTGCTTGCTTGTTTGTGTTCAGTTCAACTAAACTCAAAACGCCTATTTCCCTCCAGTCTCTCTCCTTTACCCTGTCGTCTCTGTATGTTTATGACGTGGAGCCATAAAGCCCCGAGATGCGTGCAAATTTTTTTGCTCAATTTGAAACATTTCCAAATCACGTGGGCGCATTTGCGTCAATCACATTTGCATCAACCTGTGCCGCCCCAGGCGAATTTTGCATATACTTGTCTTTACATCAACTTCATATGCAATCACGCCGTCACTAAAATTCACTTCATGTTCTTTCTGAACACACAGTTATTCCCCCAATTCTTTTCTCTTGTGAAGGTGTAGTGGTGTACGTACTATTTGAAAATACAAACAATAAAGCATAAATCTAACCTGTTTTGCATGTCCACTTTTGCGTTTTTGTAGTAAGCATCCAAACAAGACATCCTTATCTGTAATGTAATACTATGGCAATTCAGTAAGTGCTGCTGCTTATTTACATGTCTACATGGATCACCATCATCATCATGTATGCACACAAGACCTATTGCATATTGCAGACCCTTTTACAGGATTCTCCCTTTAAAATGAACCTGCCGGACACAGCTTTGTCAAGCAATTTTGTCAAGTTAACGCTAGCTAGCTAGTTATCATTTAAGTCCGCTAAATCAACAGTCACTGAAAAAAAGCCTGCTTTTGTCTTCCTCTGTATGAAATCCGAGACCTAAATGTATTTAAAATTACTAAAAATTTTGAGAGGTGAATCTGTCTGCATTGTCATTGTGAACTGCATATGTGCAGAGCGAGTTTGGAAAGCCTGACAGACATAGCAACAATAACTATGGAGTGGGATTTAGCAAAGGGTCAGTTTTGTGATAATTGCCCTTTTCATTTACCTTAGCCTCAATAACAGGTGAGGACTGTAATACTGCACTTATACTGTAGCCATGTCTTTTTTATTACTCTTTACAGTAAGCATCAGCATACTAAAAATGGCATCCACTCTGAACTGACTAGTATTTTGGGTAAATATGATGGGTTAAAATTTGGAAGAACTTTCGCATCCAAATGTAATGTCAAATGTAGCTATCATGTCAAGACCCAAACGAACAGGCTGCTATAGATAGTAGCATTCAGAGTTTCTTTTAGCTTGCATCAGCTCTATGAATACATTTTTATTATCTCGGCATGTTGACAGGCGCTTGTTCAATTGCATGCAAGAGAGGTTTTTTTCCTCTCAGATGAACAATTGAAAAGCACCCACAATATTGTCTGAATTTTGCCAAAATGTCCCCTGTTGTGTCGTTGTCAGACTCGCTGCTATCTCTCTTTCAGCCCACCGTCAGCAAAAGCTCGGCTGTAACTGAGTTTAAACTGGCTCGGTTTTTCCAAAACCTGAACCATTCCTTGCCCCTGTAGAAAATGTATAAAAAGAGATAGAGCTGAAAGAGTGCTGCAACAGAGCCGAGCCAAACCTCTATCCCTGCTGCTCAAACTGATGCACTGAATCAACATGAGTGGAGGCGGCTAATAATCCGTGGAATTAAATGAATGGGAGCCATTTCCCCTTGTGGATGTTCTGACTTGACAGTGTAAAACAGATTAGTGGCACTCTGAGATAACATGTAGAAGAGTACGTGCATGTTTTTGCATGTGGGGTTAGGCTTACAGATATACCTACAGTATGTTTTATGAATATTAATTTCTCTCCCCCCCCCACCCCACTCCCCTGCCTGTCAAACAGGCAGTATGCTTCGCCTGTTCTGATTCCCTCAGGGACAGGGACCGGAGCGACCCTGGCATTTACACACTAATGAAAACAATCATGGGAAATATGTTAATCTGCCCAGCTCTTGTATGCTGAAACAAACTGTGCTCTTTCAAAAAGGCCAGATGCTCCTGTGAGTAATCACCTATGGCAACTGAATCCATTTCACCATAACCATTAAGGCTGTATTTGACCCATTTACATGATGCACTTCATTCACTGCTGAAGTAGACAGACTGATAACTGATTTTTTGTCATTGGGTGAAGATTATCCATTAGTGTCTCCAGAACTGCATTTTTAATTACCCAGGTAGCATTTACAGGTAACAATCAAAGGGGAAAATGAGTCAGTGGTCACAAAGCTTGTGAGAACCTCATTACCATGTGGGAATTATTCTGTTCAACAGCGCAAAATGTTGAATTTATTAGTAGTACACGGTGGACTAAAGCTGTAAACTCGAACAAATGATGAAATGAGCTGAAGTGTTCTACAGAGCAGTGTACCCGGCATGGCTGCTGGAACTGGGCTGATAATGGCTGTGAGCAAAGAAAGTATTCAGGCTGGTATTGTCTATTACACAAACCTAATATGACTCATCATAGAGGAATACAAAGCAAGTTACATGCACTATATGGCAAGAATGCATGTGTCAGAATAATAGTGCTTGTGCACTGAAACTCTTAATGAATACAGCACAATTAATAATACTAATTTTTAAGCTATAATACAGAAAAAGAAATTTACAAACTTCCCACTCTATTTTTGTCACTGTTACTAATAGATACAAGCCTTAAAGTGTATAACAAGATTTCTTTATGATAACAATGTATTAAATGACAATGCATAATGCGAGAGTCGTCGTCATCACAGAGAAGAACATACAGAGAATTATCACCCGACGCTGCAGCTTCCCTCAGCTTTACGGAGTTTTATAGCAAGTTTCAGCTCACTGGCAGCTGTCTGGCTGCAACATTACTGTTTTGGTTCACTCTCATTGCTCTCATAGTGTTGTTTTTGGCTGCAGCAGGAGGCTGTTTTCAGAGAAAAAGCTCTATAAACCAACTGTACCCTACCTGCTTAGCACCAAGCAGCTGACAGACACAGACACGACTTGCTGAAGAGCATAGTGGAACATTTAGCAGCTAAAGAGACAGATATTTCCCTCAGGAGTTGATAGAGAGCAGAAACAGAGCTAAAAGAGAGTGAATATTGGACAATTCACCAGGTGGATAGAAACATGACTGCAAATGAATGATAATGATCCATGTAAATAAGCAAATGTTTGTTAACAAGTTCAATATATCAACTTAAAAGATGATGATATGTAAATGTGTTCATAACTTGTTTCCAAAAAAATCAGTTAATACAGGTTTAAGTGTTGAAACGATTTTTTTTTTCAAGTAAACATAACAAATTAAAAGGTTTCAGATAATCAAAATACATAAGTAATTTAAATATAGTTCCACAGTGCATGGAGGAATGATACTTATTTCAGTGGGTTTCATGGGAATCCTCTTGGTGTCCATTTAGCCCTGTTGAATCAAATCTACTTTTACTACAAAGTGTGCATAGCGAACTGTTATATTTGAGCATGACAACATAAAAACATGTGTGCATGCATCTCTGTGTGTGTGTGTGTGTGTGTTTATCTGCTTGTACCTCATTTTCTCTGCATGTGGCCACGAGATCCTTTGCTTGTACTGTAGGTCTACATGACTAAAAGCCTGGTCTGTGTTAGCTCTGTCTGAGACAATATACGGCTTAGTCCAAGTCCATGAGGGGTAGTTTTAAAGGCAAAAGTAGAGTTGCTGCAACTGACTCCAAACAATAAGCTTTCAGCGGTGCTGTGTTGTCTGGAGAGATAACACAACAGAATGAAATGTACATTAAGTAAAGATGTTTTGAAGGGTTTTTTTTTACCCAATGTCAAAACATCTTCAGACGCAGGAACGTTAGGTTTATGGAAATTGTCCTTATGAGATATAATTAAGTCTTAAGCTGGCGATTGTAAGGTGTAAACGTGTCATCAGAGGAGTTATGTGACTGCTGAAAAAGACAAGATTGAAATGTGTCTGAGAAGACTTTATTGAAATGACTCAGGGTCAGCAACAAGTACAGGATCTGAATGGAGCTCAGGACATTATAATCTTTATAATCTTACACACAGAGACATCAGTGGTGGGAAGGAATAAGTCAAGTGCGTAACATTTTCAATCAAACTGAGAGGTCCTTAGAGAGGTGTAAATCACATCTTCTTTAAAGTCCTACAGAGCATATTTTAAAATGATTTAAATGATGCGTTCATTTACATTGTTATTTATAGCTCATTTGTTTGATTATGACCTCAAACTCAAACTTAAAAGACTCACTAAAATTCAATGCAGCAGCAGCAGCAAGTGAACTGGATCAGCAGCAGACATGGATGTCACCAAGAGTCCAGATGGGGTTGCAGCAGTGAGAGGGTGATAAAAAATAGCAGTTCAGAAAACTCTGCTACTGTAGCAGTAGGGGTCTGCAGATTACAACAAAAAGAATCAGGCCCCTACTGTGGAGATTAAACCTAAAATGTTTGTCAAAGGAGACACAGGAACATTTAAAACTAAGGTTGGAGGTGCTGTAACAGCCAGGCCACCTGCATCTCTCGCAGGCAGACGCGAGTCAAAATGAGAAAAGTTTGGAGTTATTGGACAGACACCTGACTTGTAGAAGCACATTTTGACCTGACTGACAGCAAGTGACAAATAGAAATAAAAATACTTGCAACTAAGGGTGTTTTCAAACCTGCACTGTTTAGTCCGGTTGAATCAAAGTCTGGTTCAATTTTTTCCCCTTCATGCAATTTGTTTAGGAAAGTCTGAACACAGTAATCATACTTAGATTGCAGACCAAAACAACTGTACTGAAACCCACTGAGGAGGTGTTCTCAGTCCACTCCCAAACAAACTCTGGAGCGGTTCCTTTGTGGTGGGAACATCATCCGACCTCGATCTGACCCAACTACAAGGCATACTCTGCAATTTTGAGCTCAACACCTCCCATAGCCAGGTGCACTTTGCATACTGGGATGCTGATGAGCGAAATCAACAGTTACTAGCAACTAGCCAGAGAATGAATCAAGGTCAGACCTGGACCAGTGCAATGAAGTGTGTTGCATTTTTGGTATTTGGCAGATAAGACCTTCTTCAGGACCTTCTTCCTGTATTTCTCGCTCCCACTCCAGACACATCTGAGCAATGAGCAAAGTGGCTTGTAGTGTTTGCTTGGATTTTTGTATGTGTGAAGAGAAATCAAACCAAGGGGGAAAACGCACCAAGTTTGCCAACTCACCCACTGATTCAGACCAGAACAAACAATCTATAGGTTTAATAAATTGTTTGTACTGACCTTATGGATTGAGACACCTTCATACAACTATGTTTTTATTTTTCAAATTACAATCCATTCTCCTCCACTGTTCCCCCTGTTTCATCACCATGTTAACTTCCTCCAATAGGAACAAACTCATGCGCATTACATAAAATGCCTCCAAAATTATTGGCTTCCCCACCCCCAACCTCTCAGACCTCAACAGCAAAGCTATCACACGCAGAGCACACAACATTGTACATGACCCCATGCACCCCCCCTACCCATTCTTCACACTGCTTCCATCTGGTCGCAGATACAGATCCCTGGCCTGGAAACGAGCGTGTTATGGCAGGAGTTTTGTCCCCTCTGCCATAACATTGCTAAACAAAATACCCCAATGACTGTATTTTGTGTATATGTGCTATGTATGCGTGTATGAATGTGGATGTATCCTGTATGGATACATGTAGTTACGTTGTGAATGTGTACTGTATTTATGTATCTATGTATTCATGTGATGCTCTGTGCAGACTGTGGCAACAAATTTCCTTGAAGGACAATAAAGAATCTATCTAAAGTACTTTTTGTGCATTTTCAACCTTTCAACAACAAAGGAGCTTTCCATAATAATGAATTCAAACAGCGACAGTAAGGTTTATGGTGGGCATCTCAACCCCTAGATCATGGGGGTGCTTTACAAAATGTATATCTGATATGCACAAGAACATGTATTTATATATACTGTATAGTATTTAATTAACTGTACAGTGTGTAGTAACATAATAGTGGCGTTAATGAAACCTATAATGAAACTCTTGTTTTATTCATTTTGCTGAAATCACGTGGATAGAACCCCTGGAAACCTTTTTTGCAAGCACATGATGTATACTTGGCTTTTATACCTATTACAGTTAATTCATGGTTTATTTTACAGTGACTATGTTACAGTAATACTGACAAATGACAAATGCAGAGGTCTTTAGGTTATAACAAAAAAATGTCAATTTTCCTTAGTTTATATTCATGCGGTGCAAGTGCAGTGGTGCAAGTGTTTTGTTTTCCTGCTGCTGGTTTAGAAGTCATTTCAGGGCTCTTCAGTGTCACTTGTACAAATGCAGCAATGACACGCGTCATGCCTTCCACTCTTAATCTCAACTCAATACAGGCATTGATGCTGTGAAAAATCACTTTAATAAAGAGAAACCATTGGCTGGGTGCGTGTTCCTCGGTTTGGCTAGGAGGTCCAAATGACGTCAAGACCAAGATGTGGATGTATTTCTGTCCCTGGTCGCTTCTTTTTTGGGAGGGGGCATGTGGGTGGGTGACATGTTGCCAGGAGCAGAAGTGACAACCTTGTGGCAACCTCCTGCTGTGTGTGTGCTCGTGTGTGTGTGTGTTTATGTGTGTGGTCCAGGTATTCATTATGTTGTGGGAACGTAAATCTGTGTGTGCGTGCGTGCGTGTGGGTGTGCATGTGTGTGTATGTGTGAGACAAACTGTATTTAGTCATGCTAAGGGGCAGGACAAAGATACAAAAAACAGAAGCAACAGTAAGTGACAGAGAGGAAGAAGGGCAAAAAGTCATTATCAAGTGGAGAAATATAACATGCACACACACTCATGCACACACACACACACACTGCCCAGCTAAGCTTCACCACCTCTCCAAAGGTCTCCACTAACACACATTCTCTGTTTTTCTGTATTTGTAGCTCATGAAAATATACAACTGCATTTTGTATATGTGTGTGTGTGTGTGTGTGTGTGTGTATCTGTGTGTGTGTGTGTAGCCTACAGGGCAGACATCTTTGTCCTCAGTTCAATACTGCTGTCACCGGCCCATGAATTATGGAAGTGTTTGGAAGTGACAAAGCACGGCTTACAGCCAAGAGACACTTATTGAGTTGTGAGATGTGATGGGTGTGTGTGTGTGTGTGTGTGTTTTGTTCCCATCACCATGGTTCTGATGAGAAGACAGACCTCTCTCTCACTGCTCATGCCCATCTTTCCTCTTCGTCTCTCTGTTGAGGCAACGCTGCCATCACGACCTCTTTTGTCTCGACCTTTTTTTAAACATAGCTGTGCCACAACAAAACAAACAGCGGTTTGAATGAGGTTTCATCACTGACAGGAAGCAGCGAGCAGGCGCAGTCATCCTAGTGACATGCTTTGTAATGTTATTTTTTTATTGTCATGCAACAGCCATATACAGCTAATCTCCTATTCGAAACAGGAGTTAAAAAAAATACCTAGTCCCTGATTGTGTGACACCTTGTGACTAAAATAAAAAATAAACAGGTTGTGTTACATAAGGTAAACTCTGGGTGTCATTTTTGGAAGCAGTTTGTTTCTTCTTTTATAGAAAAACTGTGGCACATCAGGTTACTATAGCAACACAGGTGGATGAAATTCAGAGAAGTAACTCTGAAACATTGATCATGTGATGTAAAAATGACATTTGTCCGTCGCTGCATCATTACAAACTATAAAAGAAAAATTTAAATTAAAGTTTATACACAGTGTTAAGGAAATTTTGTTTTATGCATTTAAGCAAAACACACAAATAAAATCCCAAAGTTGACACAAATTGACTTTACTCTTCTGATCACAGTGAGATTTTCCAGGATATTCCTGTTTGAAAACGCTGAGATATCAAACTCTGCTGTGTATGCTGCTCCAAAAAGGAAAGCAAATCTTAATTTTCAGTTTCCTGTGAAAACTTTGGAATGAAAACATAGCTACATCACAAAAAGAGCCAGGAGCTCTAATAAGCACCACACGCACACACACACACACATACACACACACACACACACACACACACACACATACACACACACATGGTCTCTGGGCTTAAACGGAGCGTGTTCCCTGAAATGCCCTCAAGTTGTTATCTTAAAGTGGCATCCTGAAGCTTGAGGGTGCAAGGCTGTGTGACTTGTGGAGCAGATTTTGAGTGTCCCCAAAGAGTGTAGTGCACAAACACACACACACATGCACACACACACACACACACACACACACATACCCTCACAGTGAATACACAAAGGTGAACACACATGATATATTGCATTCACACAGCACAAAACACACACTGATATAAACACATGGCCGTAAGTCATAAATTTTACTTATTGCGTCATAATTTAGAGATACTCATGAGAGTTCTTGTTTTTATCATTTTTAACTTTTCATCAAGTTCCTGGAGGGGAATGTGTTTTAAAATGAATACATAAATATGTACGAATCAAATCACAAACACCATTTTTGCATCATTAAAATGATTTATTTGGCTCTTTTGACTTTGTTTGATAGTTTGATAGACAAATAGGAATCGTGTGGAGTCACAGGGGGATTAAATGCAACAGAAGCGCTGGCTGGACTTGAACTAGAGACATTGTGGTTACATGGATATACATCATAAACCACTAGGCAACAGGGACACACTCTGTCTTTGCACTGTTTTGGGATTGTGTGTTTCCTCTGGTCGGAGTCCTCAGCTCATCTATCTATCCTCTTCTCCATCACAGCTCCCGATTTTTACAGCTCTAACTTTGTAGAGCCCTCCATAAAACCCACTCCGGTTGAACCCGAGGCCCGGCGCAATAATAGCTTCAAGAGATGGAGTAGTAAATGGAACTGAAAGATAGAGAGGACAAATGTATGCACCTTTCTCTGCTGAAGTGGAAAACATTGACTGCGGTCTAAATCATTGACGAAAAGCGAGGGATAGCACTTGAAGAGATACCCTCACAAAATTACAGATAGTTTTTTACAGCAGCGAAAAAAAATTGGTGAAGTTTGGTTAAATGTCGTTTCTCATCCTGACTGAAAAGCAATCCCACTGTATAGTTTTAAATGTTACTCCATGCTGTAATTATTTGACGTCCTGGCTTCCTTTTATAAATCAGGAGAATAATTCTTTATCTATATGAGTAATCCGAAAATCAAACAGCGTTGATTTCCAGTGCTTCATTTTACTACAAAATACAAAGCAGTATGATGTTTTCATCCAGAGAAAGTTAACTTTTGTACCTTTTTCTTCAAAGGAGCAGAAAAACTTAAAAAGCTCATTCTTATCTAATCTGGTTTTAGCGTGAGGGGAGGATTTATAATTACGGGAAAGTTAAATCAGGTTACACGGATGACTGTAGATTTGGATTAATTCAGATTTAACCTCACATTTAAAAGGAGTGCTCAGAGTTGTGATGACTTATTTTTCCTGTACGTTTCTTACTTCAACTGAAATAGTGTTTTATCCTCAGGGAAAGATATATTTCTCTAATGTGTCCAAGTTGTACACAGCACCAGTTAACCACCGTGATATTGGTAACACTGCACCGTGTCACTCGGTACTATCTCTGTCTCTGCACAGGTCAAGCTGTCTTCAGCCTCAGCACTCCATTTCCCCTCATTAGGCCGCCTCTTTGTATAGCTGTCCACAAGGATTTCTAATTTGTTGCACTTTGAAGTCCGATTAATTCACAAGAGAGAGGGGGGATATGAGAGGGCGGCGAGAATGAGTGCTGGAAAGAGGCAGAGAAGTCAACAGTGACGTTACAGTCATCTGAATGCAGAGCAGGGTTCAGCCAATATTGGTTTATGAAGGCTGATTATAATCTTTTTCAGCTCAAGATGCTGACAACTGATATTTATTTTCCTGCCTAAATAAATGGCATTACTGTCATGACGCACAGCCCCCATTCTTTACAGGTTAGTAACTGGCAGAAACACACATACTGTAACATTTCAGTACAATCTAAATGTAAATGCCTTTTTTTTTTTTTTCTTTTTTGCAAGAGGTGAGGTAGTTTGTTCTGAATGTCATAAAATAATGTAAAGAGAATGCTACAGCTTTAGACATGTGTGTTAATCTTTAGAGGGGGTTCATGTTCACTCACAGTACATGCTATTAAAGCTGTTAAGTTATGTACGTGCTCTGAAATACTGCTTTATATGCATATCCATTGTTTATTTTTGGTCCAGGGGTGTAATGCGTACATTTTACAGCTGTGCTGTTTTTCCACTATGGGTTTCCCATTGTACTCATATGTTGTTCGTGTTATGCTAAGCACAGTGTCTAGTCAGCCAGCCTACCTGGTAGCTTGTTAGTGATGATATTTTTTGGACAAAAAAAATTATACTTATTTTCTTTTCATTTGTTGCTAGATGGAGAACAATAGAACAAACACAGAGTGTTTATATACGTTTGAATATCTATGTGAGAAAGAGATTTTTGTTGGTAATGGTTTTAAGAAGAGAAATGTGAAGTACAGAATACAAATAAGGTTTCAGTTAAAATTCATACATCAGAGTAAATAAATACTGGCAGAAGCAGGAGAAGGAAACACATTATCTGTTGCCTGCACCATTACTTCCCTGTTCTTTACAAGACAAATGTAACCTGACTACAGGCCTCACACCTGGGGTCTGTTACACTGTTATTACCACTACTATAAATGCTAAATTACATTCACAAATACTTGTGTGAAATCTACCAGTCACAACGGAACATCTGTGGATTAATTTGATAATGTTTTCAAACAAACTGCATCACATTGGAGGTGAACCAAAAGGCTGATATCTGAATCCTGAATTCATTCTGTGCACAAAGAGAGGATGGAGGTAAAATAAAAGATGGACCGGGCCATTGTGAAAAAGATTTATTGAGTCACGTCCATCATTACAGAGAACACGGTACAAAGACAGCTTTACTAGGCTGTTAAGAAAAGTATGAGGCAAGAGGTTCAGACACAGGGATTAGGATTGAGTGATGAGAAAAGATATGCAAGGAAGTTCATCTTCTTAGCAATGAGACTGGAAGCTCACACAGCATAGCACCTAACAGAGTTTGACCTCTGCAGTGTATGGATAATCGTTTACAGCTGAGTCAGGCTGAACTGGGTTTAGTCTTTTACTTGATTGTGTAGAATTTGACCGAACAGGCTTGGCTATAAAATGTCGGTTTTAGTGTTTTATTGTTAGCAACATATCAGTATTTTCTGCCATTATGTTCACATTCACAGTGCCTTGGACTGTTTGAGTGAATTCAGGATTATGTTTTATATTTAACATAATATTGTGTACTGCACTGCCCACCTGCTGCAGTCTGTCTTCTCACATTGTTCCCTTGGACACTATTTGTAAGTACCTTAGTACCATTTTAACAAATGTTAGGTGCTGTTAGCAGAAAATAGTTACTATATTTTTATTTTGCTGCTCTATTTGACTGAGGAGCTGTTACATATTTTAGTCAAAATATGTGTTGTAAATTTGTATATGCACAAGTCGTGACTCAGAGAGAGCAGCAGGCTGTGTATCTAAAATAATTTTCAAATATTAAAGCTGCATTAAGCAATTTTTTTTAGATTAACATTCAATGAAAGTACTCCTGGTTTTGCAAAAGGGTTTCTCATGCTAGTGATCCCACTGAGAATCAGTACCCCTCTCTGCAGCACTAAGCAGCTTTCAAACACTTTTAGCTCATACATGTGGTTATCTGGACCGACAAAACCAAAGTGTTGGCAACTAACTGCTCCCAGTATAAAAGCAATAGAAGATAACTTTATCTTTGCAGCACAAAACAGCCACCAAAGTAAATGAGTGACTGGTGAAAATATGTCAAAACACAAGCCAAAGAGAGCCACATCATTTTCTCAGGAGATGGCACAACAAGCCAGGACTAAAACACCAGTAAATGTTGAACTTTTTCTTAGGTGACCAGAAAAATTATATCAATCTTTGCCATAATGTAAAATCTAATGTATCAATTTTCAGTGTAACAATAACTCAAACTAACCAAAAAGCTAATTTTTCCTCTGACATTACATCACAGATAAAGTTAAATTAGGCAAGCACTGACAAACAGTGAGTTAAAAAAAAAGTGCAACAGATTAGACTGTGCAGGGATGTTGGTGACTTATCTCAGACATTTACTCACACCTTCCTCTCCAACAAGTAAGAGTAATACACTCAAAATGAAAAGTAACTGCACCATTTGGTAAACTGGCAAGATGCAGCAGTGATCTTGTTCAACCCTCTTTCAGAAGTAATCACATGAAACACAAAGGTCTCCCACTGGCTTGTATTGCAACACAATACATTTCTTTTCCCCAGGATGCACTCACTGTGAAAACTAAGAAAATCACAGTCATTGACGTAAGACTTTGCAACAACTACTTTCATTCATGGCCACTAACTAACATCAAACTGACAGACAGGTTATAGAGATTACCACATCCACACAACAAACATGAATATTAAAAAGTATGTTTTATATCCATTTTTAAATCCAATAACTGCTCTGTTTATTAAACACTACCAGGATTTTGCCATGTTTGGTTTCAGTGCGTGCAGTCTGAATGACCAAAGGAGGCTTACAGACTCCAGAGTATAACATTTCTACATCAATCCAATGCTTTGTTATGGTGGAGGATGAGACGACAATTCAGAGCAGTAGCCTGCAGGTGTACCTTTGTCAATGGCGGGTTACACTGACATGCACAACTACAATTTCAGTCTGTCACTTAATGACCAGAATACAAGTCTGGCTTAACGATAAAATGCCAGAGGAGTTATTTTGAGGTTTTGCTTTTGACTTTTTTGACTTTTTCTGTTATGATGCCGTGACTAATGTCATTCATGCTAACGGAGCAGCTCTTATTCTGCTAACCATAGGGGTCCATTACAAACTGATTGCATTGTTCAAACCCAAAGAACTTCATTTTTACTTTATTTTATCTGAAAACTTCCAAAGATATCAAATATGCTAGTTTTACAGGAATGTTTTTAAAATGATGCCCAATATTCCAATGTAGAGAAACAAGAATTGAATTAAAACTTTAAAAATATTCAATAATAATACAACAGTAGTAGTACAGTTGGGGTGATGGGAGCTTTCAGTCCTGGTACACGAGCATCTTAATTTTTCGGTCTCATGTCTCTTTGCGTCCCAGGACTGCGTCATAAATCTTGCCTGTGTGGCGGTGCTGGATGTTGGTGAAGCCAGCAGCAGCCAGCAGGGCAGCATACTGGGCAGCGGTTCTCTCCCGGCCCTCCGTCTGCACCAGCATGTTCAGGGAGTATAGCTGCACTGTCAGCGGGCCAGAGCCGTCTTCATGGAGCAACGCCTCCACCAGCAATACACCTCCACCTGCAGGATCAAGAAGTCAGCTTTCTTTCTGTCTTTCTTTCTTTCTTTCTTTCTTTCCTTCTCTCCTTCTCTGACTGATTGGATGAGTGTCCTGGCATACTATCCCTGCAAGCGATAGCTTCATGAACATTTATTGTTTCATAGTTAACTAATCAATTAAATGCTGAATCACTGCAATACCGTATATCAAAACAACACTGTTTAAAATAATCATTAACTAAACAAAACAATTCTCATCAATTTGTTTAATCTGTTTGGTGTAAAGTTTGATCATACTTGTCCCACAGATTTATGTTAGTGAACAAAACTGTGATGATTACAGAGTATGCACAGTGTATTCTGTGTGTACACTGCAGAGTTTACTTTTAATGGTCAACTATTAACAGGACAAACAACCATATTTCAGCATTTCATTTAGTTGTTGTAAATTAGTAATGCCCTCATAGTAATATTCTTGTTTACATTCATAACATTAAATTGGACGTATCATGCACATTTCCAGGTCTTTATTTATATTCTGGGATTCTACTGTAATATCTTTGCATGATTTACAGCTTCAAAAAACTACTGATTTATCTTATAGCTACTGGTTCATTATGCAGCCCCTCGGTTCAGCCTCTGTCTGAAACAGGCTGTTTTAGCTCCTGTCTCTTTAAGACCCGCTTCCCAATGAGCCCACTCTGTTTTGATTGGCCAGCTTCAGGAAATGGCCCCTTGGCAGACTTCCACTGGCTCCAGAGGCTACGGAGCAACTTAACAAAACAGGCTATGGAACGGACGGCCATCTGTGGGCATGTGCAAACAATCTGATGTCATCATGAGTAGGAAGTAGAGGTAACATTGCAAACGAAGTGTTCTTCTGATTTTCAGGGATCATTTTTACATATGTTCACCTCAAGTTTTGGACCTTTGACCATGTTTAACATAGACATCCGACATCATAACAATATAAAAATAACAAAATCCCAAAAAGCATGATATGTCCCTTTTAATGTCCAGCAGAACTGATAAAGCTTTATATAGTGCCTTTTAACTGCAGACATATTTAATTGTCAAACACAGGTGTAACAAATATTGTTAATTGCTGTGATGCAGTGCGACAACTGCTGGAGTGGAGCAATCATTAATGTTATTAGTTCCATCTGTGCTTTTTCCTGCTATGACCTTTAACAAGGTCTATTCTGTGACTCCACTGAAAAACAACATACTACAACAGGTTGTATTCACTGCTTAACAGAGCCAGGCTTATTTGTTTTTTTTTTCCTTTTGTCCTACAAAAACACATGAGAGGGGTTTCTGCCTCCTGAGAGTGTCTGATGCTTTTGTGTGTGTGCGTCTGGCTGTGATCAAAGTCAGAAGGACAGATTTTTCTGGGATCAGCTGCATTGTGGGATACAATCTGCCATCTCATTTCAAGGCGTAGAAAAAAAAAAAACACTCCTTCTTACACTCAGAGCTACACACACTCACATACACACACACACTCACACACACACACACACACACACACACAGACCTGGTTTACAGGCTTTGTAGGCTTTGCTGAGTAGCTCTACACAGCGATCGTCCGTCCAGTCATGGAGGATTCTGGCGAGGATGTAGAGGTCAACCTCTGGCAGAGGGTCTTTGAAGAAGTCCCCTAAACACACACACACATTCACATGCACAATTCAAATGCATCGTATCCCTAAGACACGGCTATACTCAATTATTTCATGTAATTATTAATCAACAAGACCTCCAGTAATATGACAGTGATTCTATTAGCGCTTTACATACTCAAACATAATTACTACAAACCAGTGATGTCTTTTGTAATCAAATTATGTTAAATACATGTGACCTAACAGCTGATAGTACATTTACTCCTCAGTGGTGATCTAGTTTTGAGGGAGAGTGAAATGTTTCAGGGATCTTTGTTTTGAAGGGGTTTTTTTTATTTTATTTGGCCTCCGAAAGGACTCGTCTGGCACTAATCCTGCTCATTATGAGTGTAAACAGCAAGGGCAAAATGAAATATAAAGTACACAGAGGTCTTCACTCCTTAAAACAAAAGGAGCCAAAATCAGTATATTTTAGTTTTTGTGTTTTACATGTTTCATCTCATGCTGTTTTCAACACCATCATGGCTATGGGAACAGCAGGAAAGGCAGGAATTGATTTTGGCTCCGGGTTTTCAAGATGGCAGTCCTCTCTGAACTTTTTTTTTTCCACACTAGCTGCTGTGTTTGTGAGCTGATGCAACAAAGGAAGCTGGAGTTAAAAATTGACAGTTTTGTAAACAATATTTTCAGTCCAACATGCACATGGGCGTCAGCATCAACAGTGTTTTATTCTGCTTTTATGCTTGATAGTATATTAACTGAAAAAACTGTACACTCCAGGGTAATGGACATGGGAGTGAATGGCAGGTCAATATAGTACACTCAGTTGGACAACCACTGCCATGGTGTGAGTTAGATATACACTACAATGCTCCCTAAAACAAATGCACTTTTTCTTTAAAGTCATTTTAATGAACGCAAACATAATCAGATCAAAGATACTAAGATATAAATTTAAGATCACTTTCATAGAGCAGGTCCCTTTCTTGATGCTGTATTAACACTTGATACTGTGATGGAATATTGTGTACTGTATTACTTTGTCTTCAGACAGCAAGACATATGAACCCCATTTACACCTGGTATTCAAGGGGGACTCCATTGATTTTACAGGTCTTGGGGAGTACTAGCTGTTACTGCATATGTGAAAAAATTGTATCAAGCCTGTTTTGTGGCTCCAGAGGCTGCTTGAGGCTAAACGTTCAAGGCTACTTTAACTAATACTTGCATAACACGCGTGTGTCACTGACTGAACCGATACATCGAGACAATATATCCGGTTCTGCTGCATCGATTTTTTATCCTTCTCGTAAAAAATGCCTATTGTGAGTCCGACAATGTTATAGTAGTGCAAGCTAAACTGATGGAGCACTCTTTTAACATGCAATACGTGTAAATGCAAAAAGAAGGAGGTGGTCTGGCTTGCGTTGGGCCTCATGCAAGAACATTTTCTTATTCTTATCCTAAAACTCTTACTTTTTCTGTGAGGTTTGCTTATATGAAAGATCCAAGTTGGATTCAACAAACTCTCTTTACTGCACAAGCTTGTTGTAAATCTCTCGTTTCAGCCTGATGAATGCCACCTGTTCATGAGTAGCTGCATGTTCATTAGCATAATTAATGCCCCTAAAATTGCTGTACAAGGCAAAATGTAAAAACAAGAATTTCACACCACAGAGCTTCAAGACATTATAATTCAGTCAAACAAAGTGTTTCTCCCCTTGTGAAGAAAGACTGTTCATGACTAGTTCATGACCTCTCATAACATTTGTACCTAAGTACAAGAAAACTGATGAATGCCACACATTTTCTTAAATCACTCCTACATGCTTGTTTAAGTCCCCTTCTACTCAAAAATGTGATTTTCTTCTTGTTCCTACAGTTGGATGTTTGAGCTTCACTGTGCAGAATGATGTATGTGCAGTTTGTCACTAGAAGGCTGTTTTCACATTAATCTGCTGGAAGTGGAAAGTTTCTCTTTGGTCACTGAAATCCAATTTTAAGGGGCGGGCCTACAAGCATGATTTGTGACATCACAAATAGTTTGGAAGCCAATCCTGGTCCAACATTCAATTTACACAAGTGCAATGTGGAAACTTGAAGACATTGAAAATGGACTTTACAGTGAAGTAGGAGACATCTTGTGTCCAGCAGTTAAACTTTTGAAACTAAAAATATTTGCACATTCATCGATTCTGGATTTTTCTGTGAGGGAAAAGGAATAGATGTAACTTAAGCATTTTAACATTTTAACAACATAATTTAACTTTTTTGTGTAAAAATCATATCAGACAAAAATATTATACAAAGTAGAGTATTTTATATACATCTTGAAACATGTCTGAAGGGTATCTTTAAGAACAGATCTGTTGGTATGAGTGGTTCTTGCATGAAGGCCATTGTGATTGGATCTCAAGTAGGTGTAAATGGAAAGGAAAATGCGATCTCGCCGATTTCTTCCATGTTTTGTTTGTGTGTTTTTTGCTTAAGCAAAGTCTAAAGTGTTGCAGACTTATGTAAATTGTATACTTTTCCCTCCTCTGCCCTCGTGGACTGAGCAGGAGTGCATACCGAACTCTGTGGTATATAAGGGGGACAATGGAACTGGACCACCTCTTCCTCAGCAAAGCAAAACAAGTAGAGCCCACATAGCAGCATTGCTTCCTTTGACCTGGTACGTGCCAGCTTTGTCGACAAGCCCACCAACTCTTTACATGATTCGTATATTGAGATCTGATCACACTGCGGGCAGAATCGAGATAACGAGAGAGCTTATTAATACCAGGTACCAGGTGTAAAGGCGAAGGCTCAGATGTAATTATCCAGATATCCAGATCCAATTATCTTGCATGTTTGATTGCATGTTTATACCAAATGTAAATGAAGTCATGGGTTATACTACCTAAAAAAGAAACACCGTAACATATTGGATATGAGTCAATTCAGTTTTTCTGTATTCTGTATTTTGACAAAACTACAATACTCTACTCACTTCATCCTGGGAAGACTTCAGTTATTTTTATCTATAGTGTATGTGTGTGTGTGTGTGTGTGTGTTGAACTGGCTATGTATGATTAGAAATGTCAAGTGATTTCGCACAGTGGTAATGACGTTACCTTCGTGGAAGCTTATCCTCTGGTCAGCCTCGGTGACAAAGTGTTCCCTCGACGTACACACCACCTTGGGGAGGTCAAAGATCGTCACAGTGCATTCTGGGTAGGCTGACGTGCACTGCTTGGCTAATGCTCCACTGCAGCCTGCAGAGACAGATGCACACACACAGAATTACTTTTAGTTACGGCGCAATGAATACACACAACCTTCATTAAAAAGGTAGTGCATCACTCACATACACAGTACACACTCAGATGAGGTATGTACTCATTATTTATCTGCATGATTTCTATTCAGTTGTATATAGCAGCTTTGGGAATATGGTTCATCTAACATTCATGCCAATAAAGCAGACTGAATTGAACTGAATTTAGAGTGACAGAGACACAGATGCTTCATACAGAAACAGAGAGCAGACTGCTGTCTAGGAATCTTCCAAGGGAATGTAACTGAAGGAAAAGCAAACACACACACAGTTTGATTTGATGATTATCTGGCTATAACTGATTTCACGTGCATTTGAATATGAATATTTACATGTTAAAGCATTTGAAATAAGAAAAAACACTGTCCTCTTAGAAAGAACTGTTAGTAGCTCATTGTAGGGCAGAGGTCGGACCTGATGATTTGAAAACCAGACAACAAAATGAGCATACAAACTCTCTCTCACACACACAGACACATACATATGAGGGCAGAAACAGGGATTTAATGTGAAAATATGAATCTTTCAACTTGATGCTTTGGCACCATTATTATCAGTGTCCATGCTTCATAACGCAAACTGAATTTAAAACGGAGAGAGTGAGACAGAAAGAGAGATATACTGGGCGCAAGAGAGAGATGGATGAGGAATCCATGAATGGGATAGTGATAGAAAGGCAGTGAGGTGGAATACAGGATAAAAGGATCTCACTTTAATAAACCTGCAACGCCAGCCAGACGTGGGCTGTTGTGGGGCAAATTGTCAAGCCCTGTAGTCCCTTCCTCCCAACATGAACTGCTGCTACTGTATCAGTCTTTATTTTTCACACAGAGAGAGAGAGATACCCTTTGGCTCCCACATCAAACAGGGGTCAGCAGAGGATGAAAATCAAAGAGCAGCGAGGAGAGGCAAAACCAAACACAACACGGTATACAAGACCCCCAGCTAGCCTGGCTGCCTCAGTTTGTTAATGAAATCCTTTGAGAGGGGAAGTTTGTGATTGTTGCAGTATGTTATTTTTGTTGCACCATTGTTGTTTTTCTTTCTCTTTTTGTGTCTATTTACATTACATGTTTCTCTGATATGCATTTTTGTGCATGTATGTGATCTGGTACTACCAAATGTTCCACCACTGCTTCAAAATGCAGGTGTTTTTGAATGTTTAATAAAAGTCAGAAGTTATACTTACATATAAGTAAGTTTTGGCTTGAGCTCACTACACAGTAAATGTATTGAGTCAGCAACTGAATCCTGTTGACTATATCTGCATCCAACCTGCTCAGCTGTGTAAAGGAACCACTGGAGGGGAATTGATGTGGGATTTTACATATCAAGATCAGTTTACTCACATGGAGATTGCTATTCAGCTTGAGAAAACAGTTGTATGATTTCCTCTGTGGCTCTGGAGGGAGATTTTTAAAGTCTGAGGAAATAACCTCTGATGTCATTGAGGTTATATCTGCTTGGAGTTGGTTGAGACTACTTTTTTTTTTAAAGGGGATATACCATGCACACTTCAAGGTCTATATTGTTATTCTGGGGCTCAACTGGAATATCTTTGCATGATTTACAGTTCAAGAAACATATTTATCTTATACTGACCCCTCATGCAGCACCTCAGTTCAGCCTCTGTCTGAAACAGGCTGTTTTAGCTCCTCTCTCTTTAATCTCTGTTCTGATTGGTTAGCTTCTGGAAGCTGCTTTGCGGCAGACTTCTGGCAGCTGGGGAGGCTCCATCAACAAACCATGAAACAAATTTCACTACTTTTTCTCACTCTTTACTCAAATTTGTCAACTTCTAAAATACATCCGTATATGCTTGAGCCAAAATCCAATCTGAAATATAAGAGTGGACAACGCAAATAACACATGGAAAAACCTTAGCAACAAAAGCTACAGAAAAGATGGCAGTTTATGGGCATGCGCGACAAGCCGACATCAGCTCGTTGGCAAGGTAGAAAAAAAGTTGCAAAGAGTTCAGAGCAGGTTGAAGTCTGGGCTTCTGACTCTGACTCTGACATTGTAACAGTACATAAATAGCGGAAAACCAGAAAAAGCATAACATGTCCCTTTTAGAATAGAAACCCTGTGTTACAAACTGGGAGAAGCAGTTAGAAAGACATGGCAGTTCCAGACATGGGAGGTTCTAATGAATGAACACCTTGTTGAGCTGCATTATGGGAAGTGTAGGATCCAGCGTTTTTGAAGCTTGACTGAACAAAACAAAAGTCAGGAACAAAAGTCAGGATATTTTGGCCTCTGCTGTTTGGTTTGGACCTTTTTTTTAAATCCCTCTCTTGCAAATCCCCCAGCTTTAGTAAGTGCAACATTAAACCCCTTTAATAGCAGAAAACAAAACCCAGCCATGCTAAGTTTGGTGTTGCATTTTCAATTATAATCAGTGGATGACATTATGCTCCACATCAGGAGCGATACAAAAATGGCAATTGAAAAAAAAATGTGTTGGTAACAAGAGACATGTTGTTTGATGTTTGATTAGTGGTGGAGGGTAATTAATTACATTTATTCAAGTAGTTACTGCAATTGCTTGAGAAAAAGAAAGTAATCTGCTAGTCATTTATATTTTACTTCATGCACCTGTAATCCTTGTGGCACTTGTGTCAGGTGAGCGTTGAGGAATTTTTTTCTTAAGGGCTACTCATGTACTGTAGCTCGAATGTAAATGCTTCCATGGACAGATTATGAGATAATAGGCCCATGGGCACAGACATGTTAAATGCCCCCCACCCCTTCTACATACTGCAGGACTATAACCATGACGCTGTTTATACTTGTTTTGTGTCTCTTTCAGCCACATTTTGCAGGTGAGTTGGTACTCTGAGGTGCTGCTGTTGGTTTAAAAATTGCAGTTGTACTTCAATATTTAAGGGTAGTCTGACCTCTGTCCAAAGCCTCCTGCCACAACAGATCCGCACTGACTCTCCTCTACACAGATATTATGACAAATACTACTGCACACTATACAGAATATTATAGAAAACCATCACAGAAAGCCTGAGATGCAGGTTCAGTTTTCTCAAAGTAGAACTATTCTCCTGATTTAAATAGCTTTACCAAAGTTGCTGTATTTTAATGAAATGTCACTGTTATAATAAAAACGATAATAATAATAAAAAACTTTTTTATATAGAACTTTTCTGTGCTTTACAAAAAGAATATAAGACCAGGCAAAGCAGATAAAAAGAAAGTAGAGACAATAAAATGAATAAGTTCAGATAAATGAAAACATATATCAGACATTTCCAAAAGCTTTTACAAAAGTTTTAAGAAGAGATCTAAAAGACGCAGGCGAATTAGTGTGTCTAATTTCAGCAGGCAGACAGTCCCATAGTGTGAGAGTTCTAACAGCAAATGCTTAATCACCCTTAGTCACCAACCATGACCTGGGAGAAACCAGCAGGGCTCTATCCGCGGATCTTAATGGCCAAGAGGGCACATACCAGGTTAATAAGTCAAATATGTATTGAGGTAGAAGGCCATTTAAGGCTTTAAAAGTGAGCAATAAGATTTTAAAATCAATGCAAAAGTTAACAGGGAGCCAATGTAGGGAGGCGAGCATGGGGGTAATGTGGTCATGCCTCTTTGTTCCAGTCAAGCAACAGTATTTTGTATCAATTGGAGATGGTGGAGGGAGCCCTGGTTGACACCCGAGTAAAGTGCGTTGCAATAATCAAGCCGAGAATAGATGATACATGTAAAACTTTTTGTAAATCAGCAACTGATAAAAATGGCCTTATTTTAGAGAATATCTTGAGCTGGAAGAAATATGACTTTACAACATTTTTGACCTGATCGTCAGAACAGAGATTAGCATCAATTACCCCTAGATTCCTAGCAATCTGTTTAATAATATTTGACAGATCACCCAGATTAGTAGCAAAAGAGCTGATGAAATTTGGGGGACCGAATAGAATGACCTCAGACTTATCATCATTAAATTTAAGGAAGTGAAGAACATCCAGGATTTAATATCAGAGAGGCAAGTTCTAAGATTTCCCAGGCTGCTCTGTGGGTTGTAATGGCAGATACAACTGAGTGTTGTCAGCATAAAAATGGTAAAGCACATCATGCTTCTGATTTACATGGCCAAGAGGCAGCATGTGTTTAGAGAACAGAAGGGGGCCGAGAACAGAACCCTGAGGGACATCACAACTTAACTGAGCCATCAAGGAAGTAGAGTTACCCAGAGCAACAGAAAATGCTCTGTTGGGGAGGTATGACCATGATAAGCTGAGAGCACTGCTCTTGAGGCTTACCCAGGTTTCTAAGCAATATAAGGGGATACCATGATCGACTGTATCAAATGCAGCACTTAAATCTAAAAGAACTAAAATTTAGCAGTCACCTCTGTCTTCAGTCAGCAGTAGGTCATTAGTAACCTTAGCAAGAGCTGTCTTGGTACTATGAAGTTCTCTAAAAACCAGACTGAAAACAGTTAAAAACACTTTCATTATTCATAAAAGATATCAGTTGGGATGAAATTACTTTCTTCAGAACCTTAGATAAAAAAGACAATTTAGAGATGGAAAGGGGTCCAAATTAGGTTTCTTTAGTAGTGGGTGAATAATAGCATGCTTAAACTGTTTGGGAAAGTACCAGAAGCCAGAGAATAGTTAAAAATTTGCAAAATAATAGGGCCAACAGTGGAAAACCTCCTTGTGCAGTTTAGTGGGGATGATGTCTGAGATGCAGGAGGAGTTCATATTGGAGACTGTATCCTCTAACATTGAGATTGCAATGGGTTGAAAGTGGGAGAAAGAGGCAGAACTAATATGCGAAATAGAGATAATGCAAGGGTCAGGCTGGATTTGGGACGTGATACTCTCGACCTTATTAACAAAATGAGTAAGAAATTAACTCACAGTAAGGTACAGAAGGATAAGTGGAGCGACCATTAATAACTGAATCAATTACTCTAAACAGAACTTTAGGATTATGGTGATTTCTGGATATTAACTCAGAGAAATAGGCTGTTCTTGCATCCTTGACTGCTTTCTGATAAGTTAACATATGGTTTTTAAAGGTGTTATGTTCTATTTCTGACTTGTTTACCTTCCAATGACGTTCAGATTTTCTACAGAGTCTTTGTAGTGCTCTAGTGTGATCATTCAGCCAGGGGATGTTATTTGATTTTTGTTTTTCCTAGTTTTAAACAGTACAATTAGGTCGAGGATGGATAGGCACTGATCGTTAAATAAATTTAACAGACCATCTGGATTGAGAGGAAATAATGTAGAATTAAAGGGAGATGAATTAAAAGCATTACAGAATATAGCTTCAGAACCAGCGTTAAGAATGCAAGAATGTCTTGTAGGGTGAAGACAAGGAATACAAAAGCTACAGTGGAACTTTAAAACAGCTTTATGGTCAGTTACCAGCATATCCACCAAGTTGAGACACTCAAGAGAGATCAGAGGAGAGAACCAAATCTAATATTAAAATCACCAAGAATAAGCACCCTGTCGTATTTAGGCATAACAATAGATAAAAGCTCAGAAAACTCAGATATAAAACAGATTTAGGAGGCCCATGAATGAAGATGCAGACTAAGGGGGCAGGGCCAGTGATTAAGAAACTTAGCACTTCAAAGGAAATAAAATTACTAAAAACTGTTGTCTCAGTATGCTGTGCAGCTATAAAATGAAGGACAAAATAAACAAAAACAAATGTTGTTGGATTGGATTCAGTTGGCAGATACTCAAAATTAAAAGACTGATCAGGATCAGGACCAAAAATAAGATCAGGATGTCCCTAGTTTTAACTGAGCTCTGTGACTTTCCAACAAGGAATGCTGAATCTCAATGGTCACTTCAATCAGAGACGCAGGCCCAGGGGCCCAAGGGGTCAGGGGTCTCCTGGGCCTGTGCCCAGTACTCAACAACCCATCCAAGCTTTTATTCAACAACATGTCAGAGGGAAAAAATGTACTTTGTATTAAACTGTAACTGCATTTGTTAAATGTTGCAACATGAACTGGATGACTGTTAAAATAATAATAAAAAAAAACCCATTATGCTTCAAAACCATGAATTTTCATTGAGTTGCAGTAACCTTTAAGATGATTATTTATTTTGAAACACAACCTAACATTGAAACATGTTTTAAATGTCACATTAGAATAAATCTAACTGAAGGGCTCCACACAGACTGCCAGTAAAGAACAAACCACCTTCAACTTATAAATTATATAGACTATAAATGTGGACAAAAACTGACTGATACCTGATTTGGATTAAAGTCAGCTAGTTGGCAAAAAGTTAGACAGATAGACATAGGACCTGAGCAGCAGGTGTGCACAGACACAACAGATGCTGTGTGAGAGACACATTTTGGAGATGCACCCTCATAAATAAACATGAACACACAACCTCATGCTGAGAAGGTAACAGAGGAGAGGAAAGCTGTCCTGGATGTGTGTATGTGTCTCCACATGTGTAGAAGTGAGTGTGTGCCTTTAGTGGCTTCACAGCTCCCCTGTGTGGTCAACTGAGGTGTCACAGCTGGTGTCGGTACAGTGAACCGCTTGCTGTTTCTTTGCTTCGCTGAGCCCAAACTGGATGTTGTAGGTTTGAAAAATGGAAATGGAGACTTACAAAACATTTTCTTTTTTTTTTTATTGTCTTTATTTTTCTCGGTAAATGTTGAGGCTCTCTTTATTGTCACGGTGCTCTGAATCATTAGGTTTTTAGCTATTTCAATGTTAAAATTCAGTCTAGGAGAGAGTATCTGATTTCAGCCTGATTTAACACAAAAATATTGGATTTCAATGGATAATACGTTGGCTTATTTTACACTGAGCATAGTCATGTGTGTGAACAGAGCCGCAGACTAAACATTTATTCTTTAGAGACTACATTATTCTCTTTTTTTTTTGATTTTCTGCTAGTGTTATCATCTGCTATTTCTGACCAACTGAGGAATACATAAGTGCAGACACCTTATGTACACTTCTGAGTTATTCTAAACAGCGTTCAACACAAGATGACACCATTTGAAAAAAAAAAACAACAACAACTGGCGTTATCTCTCTGATAAAAGCTTTCTGAATATGTTATTCATACCATGAAGTTTTCAGCAGGAGATGAAAAGAACTTATGACATCAGAAGATACTTTTTTCATTTTTTCTTTTTGATCTTGGCTTGTTGTTCTGCATTTCTTTGAAAGCTCTGGCCTCACACTGTGGAGTTCATGTTGTGTTTGTTCAGTCTCTTTTTTTTTCTCCTTACATTTTTATCATCGCGACCTTTGCTCTCTGTGAAGCATTTTGCAAGGGATCTGCTGTTCAAAAGGCATTTTATAAATCATTTTGTAAAGTCATCTTTATACATCTGACCTTACAAAGCAGAGTAGATAGATAAGGAAGCTTACTTTTTACTTTTATGTATGCAAAAAAAAAAAAAGACGACAGAAGCTGTTCAGTTCATCCAGTCCTCTACTGTTGAACTGACAGGGTGGTGACAAGGGATCAAGATATGCAAAAATCACAGCAAACCAAGTAGGAATACATACTTCAGGCCATGTAATTTCTGATATGCTGTATTTGGAAATGTTTTCAAATTGTTTTTTTTTTATCAGATGCCAGAACAAAAGAAGCAGATACAATTCTTCATATACCTCCACAAAATTAACTATTACAGCAATCATCTGTTAACTGAAAGGGTTAAATAGAGTTTTTTAAAGTGCTGTTTTGAAAGGAATGGCTGGATACTTTGCTTTGAGTCAGAGTTAAACCTCTGCTGTGTCATATTTGACTCACTGTGTACACTTATTTTGTGTTTTCAGCGCTCAAGTGTTTTTCCCACTAATTATTTCCTTGTAAGGCTGGACGAAGCCCTGATGATGCATTAAGATCATCATGGGACACCTTTTTTTTTTTCAAATGATGATATCAGCGGTCAACAACACTAATTTACTAATGTTTAATATTTAATAATAGTATCAACCCTATGTAAGCTGTTGTATTTGTTCACAATAGCATCAATGGCTCAGATGTGTATTTGTTTCCTCTAAAAACATTATTTTTTTCTCATAGGCACAATAAGATACATGATAAGATAATGTTAGTAATTGGTAAAAGTGAAATAAAGCTTTGAATATTTAAGATCTGTGACAGGATAACGAGGGAAACTCTAGGTGGAGGTGACTTTGGGTCGCATGTGTTGGGAATGTTGACTAATTTACTAAGAGCCATTAAGTCAGAGAGGCTTGGTGGTGGGGCAGGGTGGGGGGGTGGGGGGGGGGGGTGTGAGGTAAAGGTCACCATTGACTGTTGTGAATTCTTGTGCAAACGCACTGTACTGTATCAGTATGTGTGTGCAGCTCAGCCAGCTGTCGCTCAGTTAACACATGACACCAACCTTTTTAAATGTTAATGACTGTGAACCCACAACCTTATGAAAATTAGGGACGGTGACTCGATAAACACACGCGCGCACACAAACTCACCTCCGAGGTCACAGATGACTTTGAAAGGCGAAAGGTCAAACGCCGTGACCACGTCTCTGCCGCAGATGTTCCAAATGGAGTTCATTAACTGCATAAACTTCACCATTTCCTCATCAGACCTGTACACACACACACACACACACACACACACACAAACACATGCACGCACACAAAACAGTGAGTCATTCTGATTATTTATTTGTTTACTTGTGTCTCTTTTACCTCAAGGCTAATCTTCCAAGTCCATCTTAAAATCACAATAAGAACATTTTCAGAAATACTACAGGCCTACATACACACCGTATATATATATATACACATGATTATTATACACACACACACACAGTTACATTTAATCATACATATTAAAACACACGGTATGTGCACTTTCAGAGGCGTTGTGCCCATTCAACTTGAGGGGAGATATTTGAGATTGGATGCATTTAGAAATTGTTAACTTCTATTTTCATATGTGTTTTAGCCTTAATAATATAGCACATAAAAGTCGCTTTTCTGTATGTTTTTATTTGTATTTAACTCTGTCTGTTATACACAGTGAGAGCTAAATAGTGTAAGTAAAAACATGTGAGTAAAAACATTTTTGCTTTTAAAGGAAAATTACAGTTTATTTGAACCTTATGCATTTCCCATGAATGTGGCAGTTGTGACATATATACATAGACGCCACATTGGCCACTGGATCGTATGTCAACGTCAACGTCAACGTCAATGTCATATCTGACCAGGCAACATGCCATAACTCTCAGAAGACTGGACTGAAAAAAGATGCCTGACTGGTGTGCATCTTGGGGCTGTACAAACCGTTGCATAATCTAAACCAGATCTCGGAAATTACTTTTCACAGGTAAGACTGAACAATTGTTTTTGGTTGTATTTGGCCATAAAACATTATGTTGAGAGCTAATTTGTTGGCCACCAGCATCAGAGTATTAATATCTAATATTAGCAATAACACTAGTTAGCTATGAAAGCTGAGACTTTATAAGAAATCATACATACTAAATTGCCCATAATCGAGATTTTCATCTACATTGGTATTTTTCACCAAACTGATTTTTATGACAAGCTACATTTTGGCTGAGCGACTAACATATTATGAATCTGACTGTAGTTAACTGGCCAGCTAACTTTTCTCACACTTTGAAGGTTTCTCACAGAGAAAGAGTTGAGGAGGCAGTGGGAAGTAGCTGTAAGGAGGGAAGTTTTTTCCTCCAGGGAGTCCTCCGTGCTCTGGATTGAGCACTTAAAGCCGGAGGACTTTGACAGGACAGGTCAGACTTTCAGGATTAGAGATGGAGCTAAACCATGTCTTCCAATGATCTCCAAAGAGTAAGTATCACTGGGCTATAAGGAGTCAATGTCACACATTACTGAAAATGTTTTTTCTTCGAGTTTCTGAATGTTTAGGAATCAATGATGTATTGTGTATTACACTGTGAGATGCTTAAACCTGTTCAAGTTGTTTTAAGTATTTTTTTCTTCCACTTAAGTCAGTGGCAACCAGGACAACACAAGCCTCAAGGAAGGCTGAAGAGAGCCTGTCAGTGGACTGTTTTCTGCACTCCCAAGAGACTGAACCTCTGCTTAATGTAGTAGAGTATTTGTACTAGCTATGCCCCAAACAGCTGTGAGCCTCATGGCCCTGGTCATTTTCAAACCTCTCTCTCTCGCTCTCTGCCACTCTTTTCAGACACAGGTATACACACACACACACATTGAAACATGCTGGTGTTGAATATGCATCTCTGACACACACACACACACACTAAAACCTATGGCGCTGGCAGTGGGATTGAGGGGTGATGATATTAAGAATGCAGGCCAGCTGATGGTACGTTGTACTAGCTATGCACCAAACAGCTGTGACTGTGAGTGATGTGATATAAAAATTACACAAAACATTTTCATCCGTCTTTCTTCTAGGACCACTCCTATTCATTGCCTGTATCTCCCCCTGGTCTAAAGGCCAGACTCAGTGAAGCCTTGGCTAGGGTGGAGAGTCTGGAACAAGAGATAAGGAACGCGAGGTCAAAGAAAACAGTGCATGATCTTCTTCTTAAATGAAGAGCTGGAAGAGAGGCTTGATTTCTACTGAGGTAAAATGAAAAAACTTTGAACTATATTGATTTCTTATGTTTACACTTTCCCATCTTCGTTAGACCTCCTAGTTATTATTTCAATTTCTTACCAATTAGTCTGTGCTAACTGAATTTCAGATCTTCTGATAGACTTCCTGTCAAAACAGGGCCATGGGTATACAAAAATTTAAAAATAAATACTGGGTCAAATATGTTAAATAACTACTTCTTTATTTTTACAAAGGTGGATGAGTTCTGTGGATGCAAAGCCAGGCCTCAACATGACAATGATGGACATGTTGAAAAGAAGACAAGAGGAAGGCCAGGCTAAATATGGATGTGTGCTATCAAAAAACATGTCCAGTACAATCTTCAGACCCAGAAAATGTCTGGATTTGTGGATATGACAGATGGAATGAATGAAACAGATGTTGCCATTGAGGCTCTTGTTTTTGTGGTGTTTGGCCTACAAGGCTATTGGATGGCTCCAATTGCTGACTAACTGACCAGGTCTCCAAATACACAGAAAGTCCTAATTGCGTATGTGTTGGGAGAACTGCATGAACATGGCATAAGAGTGGTGTGTGTTACAATAGTTGGGCATGCCTCCAATGTTAGCATGTGCAATCAACCTGGGTGCCAGCTAAAGGCAAACCCTCTTAAGCCCTTAAAAACCTTTTTTTGCACATCCAGTGACTGCTGAGAGGATGTTTGTGATGATGGATGCTTGCCACATGTTGAAGCTGGCATGGAAAATGTTGCAGGCTTACAGTCCAATAACCAGCACCACTGGCTGGATCAAATGGACATACATTACATTGTTCATCTGAATGATGTCCAAGCAAAAGATGGACTGCATGCTACCAACAAAGTAACAGACAAGCATGTGTATTTTGATTTCAAGAGGATGAAGGTGTCCCTGGCTGCATAGACACTGGGTCGCTCTGTGACAGTACCTCTGCGCACATTGAGAGACCTTTGCTATTCACAGTTTAAACAGTCAAGCAGCTGAATTGATTGCAGTAATACTACATGCAAACATTGCTTCTTATCAAAGTTTACTGGCCATGCTGCAAATAGTGAATCCTTTATATTTTAGAAATTAGGCTAGTAATTCATGGAAACATGGTGATGATTCAGATGCTTTCAGTTAATGCAAACATTTGCTTTCAGATGATTTACAGCGTCTTTGACATAATGAACAGCTGCAATCCCGGTGCCAAAGGGTTCAAAGCTCCTCTGAGTTCTCTGAATTGGACTGAGAGAGTAGAGTTCTTGTTGAGAGGCAGGGAACACTTGAGCAGTTTGGTGATGAAAGATGGCACACCCCTTCACCAATCAAGGAGGTCTTTTAAAATTGTGAAGCTTCCGTTCATATGATGAGTTCATGAAGTTCATATGATGCTGCGATGTTGAGTATTTCTTCAGTTCATACAGGTGTCAAAATGGTATGTATGGCACTGTGTTCATTTTTTCAAGCTTTCCCAGTTCTGTTCTAGTCCTAGAGGTAAATAATTTATTTCCAGGACCCTAACCCTGACACTGATTTATACTAAGGAGTATAAATCCTGGCACTCAGTGATTTTGCAGGATACACTATCTTAGATGCACTAGGAAAAATTTTCTTTACCAATTAGGGACGTCGCAGGGGCATAGCCTCTTCGGTTACAGCTCGAATGATTTCCCAAAAGCCCCAAACGTTTTGGGTTTTAAAAACAACTACAACTTTGTGTTGTTTGCCTCCCTCTAGTCTCTCTAACTAAACTGCACCTCAAGTCAATGGAGCAAAAGTTCTATCACTGGAGCCATCTGTCAGTCACCGCCCTAGGCTGGCTGGATCAAACGTTCAGCTCCACACGGTAAGAAAAATGTGATTTCAAGTATGTAAGTCTCTATCATCCAGTGGTAGTCCATGAAAACTGCCCAGTGTGGATCTTGTCATTTTATCCTTGCACTTTGGAAACTCACAGACATGAACAAGTTCATTTTATCTTCTAGGTTACTACTTCTCGAGCATGAACAGATGCTGAGCTACCCACAGGCTCAGACATAAACAAACCAACATGCAAACTGCCCTGGATGTAGTTCCCTATGCATTTAGCCATAATACTGCTACAGGCGGCTAATTTGTGTTTACTTATGTTCAGACTCACAAACAAACTTTGCGATTTACATAAAAATCATGTTTATTTCTAAAGCAGTAGGAGGTTGACGGAGGTTGCCCCAAGAACCATCAGTATGTGTATCTGAATCAATAACGGAGCGGCAGGGAGCTCCAGTTAGCTGGACGCATACGCCTGGTCCAATATGGCAGCCACATTGACGATCCAGCAGCCAATGCAGCGTGTACGTATATATTTCTATGAGAGTCACAACTGCCACATTTATGGGAAATACGTCAGATTCAAATAAACCAGAAGTTTCCTTTAAAGGACCAGTGTGCGGGATTTACTGGCATCTAACGTTGAGTTTGCAGATTGCAGCCAACTGAATACCTCTCAACCCCTCCCTTCCAAGCATGTAGGAGAACCTATGGTGGCTGCGAAACTCACGACAAACATAAAAGGCCCTCTCTAGAGCCAGTGTTTGGTTTGTCCATTCTGGGCTACTGTAGAAACATGGCAGTGCAACATGGCAGGCTCCGTGGAAGAGGACCCACTCCCTTTGTAGATATAAAGGCTCATTCTAAGGTAACAAAAAGACAACAATTCTTATTTTCAGGTGATTATACACCAATTAAAACATACTTATGAATATTATATTCCATTTCAGCCAATAGAGCCCCCTAAATCTTACACACTGGTCCTTTAAATGCCATATACTGTTAATACATATAATTTAACCATAGTTTTAGTTAGTTACTGATATGGAGGTGGTTTGATCATAAACATAGACGTCAAAGCAGTTTATTACTGATAAAAAATTGACTGCATGACATCCCTGTGTGCACATACACACTTCATTTACACAAACACATCTGTATATATCTAAACAAATGCGCACCTTCTGAATAAGACCTCACAATCCATAATGGGTCAGTTATATTAGTCATATTGTAAACGCATTATTGTATTGAGCTCCATTGTTTAATTGTCCCATTTCTGTTTTTGTCCCCGGTAATGACTTTTTTCTCTATTCCTCACATTGACTCTCTTTCATTTATGTCTCGCTCTATTGAGGCAAAAGTTTCTTTATCATTTTCTGCTTTCACCAAAGGGTCTACTTGCTTAAAGTCTACAATAAACAGAAACACACACACAAAGTCTCTCCCCATGGCAATGCAGTGTGCGTGTGTGTGAGAAACAGGGTGCAACAGAAGATAAGAGCCTGTGGTGACTGCTGCTGCTCTGAGGAATCTCCACCTCATCAACCAGCACTCTGCCCTGCCGCACCGACTCTGAGCATCCTCCGCTCTGTAACATTAGAGTTTTATTTATCCAAACTTCATTGCGGCAAAGTTATCAACCATCTGATATGTGACCCAACTTCAGACGACACAGTGACCTCAAGAGGAACTCTGAAAGTGACTCATTGTTTGGTGTTTTGTGGCTTCTGACTCTGATTACATCGGATGTGAAAAGATGAAATGACTGTGAGGCCAAACAGCAGACTGTCAGCTTTAATTTGAGATCATTTTAGACATAGGATATCTAATGCCCTCCCCAATGACAACACGTGCAGCCCTTTTTTGTCCATGATTGAGTAGATTTACATGCACGTACAGTCATACTGAAAGTAAGATGCTTAACCTGGTTACCCCTGTCCTTATATATGACTGTAACGTCCTCCAGGTCTATGATCAGTCTGCTCTTATACTCCTCAACATCCCCGCAGGTCTCTGTCATATCTGTACACACTGAGTTATGATTCATGGCTGCTTGAACACTGTTGTGTGCTTTGCTCCATCTTATCAGCAGTAATGGAAGAAAATAATGATCCACTTCTGCTCCACTCTTCTACCAACATGGAGATTATTATATCATTTAGCAATATTATGTTATATTTTGTTGATTTTCTGGCAAAATATTGCAGAAGTCAAAAACACTCTAACAATGACAGCAGACAGTTAGACACTAAACAATAATTCCCACAAGTATGTATGTTGTGCAGTCACACTACAGAAGTGACAATGCTAACAATATACAAAGCCATCGGTATTCATAATGAATTTTGTATGTTTTTTTGTCCCACAATGCAATACGGAAGCAAAGTGAGCAGGAAATTCAAATTGTGGGTACTGGTGGTGAGACACCTTCAGGAACTTTTTAACTTAATTAGAAATGAAGCTGCAACGATTAGTCTATTAATCGATTAGTCGATCACCACAAGATTAACCAGTAACTATTTTGATAATCGATTAATGGTTTTAGTAATTTTTTAAGGACAAATTCTGAACATTTGCAGGTTTCAGCTTCTCCAATGTTAAGATTTGAAGCTTTTCTGTGTCATAAATGATAGTAAACTTATTATCTTTGGATTTTGGAAAGGTGATCAAACACAACAAGACATTTGAAGACATCACCTTGAACATGTTTCACTATTTTCTGACGTTTTAGAGACAAAACGATTAATCGAGAAAATAATCGTCAGATTAATCAACAATACAACCATGAAGGGATATTTCCAAATTATAAATATAGTAGCTATAAGTTTCAATATTTGAAATAGGCAGTAGCTTCCCAAAGTTGCACGTCTTGTATCACAGATACACTAACCACCACAATAAAACATTATTGAGATTAGCACATGGTGTATTCTTTACAATATTATAATCACACAGCTTTTATAATCGGAATAAGAGCTGATCAAGGCTCCTGATGGTGTTTTTACTTGTTCAAACATGCATTAAACCTAAAGAACCCAGTCATAGCTAAGAAGCAAGTGACCATAAAAATGTACTTCTCCTCCTAAGATGTAATCAAACCTCAGATAAGAGCATTACATTTAAAATCATGTCATTAAGCAGTTAATAGCCTATAGTTCTATATTTCATGCTCTAGTTTTAATTAAATGCACTTTCAATTAATTTCATGCTGCTTGATGATATGATATTTTATGATGACCTCCTAATTGAGGCAATCAATTCACACACCTGACTATGCCATCACTTCTACATGTTTGAGATAAAGAAGCATGCCTTTGAGATGAAGTGAGGTGAATTCAGCTGTGAAGGTTGAAACCGTCTGACGTATTGAGACGACACATTTACCCAACATGGGCAAAATAATTTAAAAGTAGAAATAAAAGGCAAGCACTTATCTTTAGATTTTTAAAACTATGCAACATCTTGTATGTGCTTGGAATCTCAAACATCTCTAAATCCGTGCTCTCTCGCCAGTTTTTTTTCTCTTCTCCTCTGAATCTTTCCTGCTTTTCCGAGTGTAAGAATTCAAGCTGTAGATGGGACTTGGCTGTAAATTATTCAGGTGCAGTACATGGCTGGTTAAATGGCGATGAGTAAACAGGAGTCTGAGTCATCCAGCCAGCTTCGAATCATCCTGCTACAGAGCTCCAAGAATGCACTGAATGACTCCAGTGGTTGTTTCCCCTGCTAATTTACCCACAGTATTCACAGGGGAAATCAGCAGGGACAAACAACTGCTACTCCACATTATATCAATTGTGAACAGGTGTTGACATTTTTCATGCATTTTCAGTCAATTAAAGCTGAATTGCAAATTCATCCGTACAAGGCTGTATTACATTATGTGTGCATGGATCATATTCTTAATATTCTCATTTTGCATGCATCTATCTCCAATTACTCACTTTCTCTGAGTTCAAGTGCTTTGCGAAAGGATGTGAGAACAAAAATGAATAAAAAAAACAGCAAATACAGAAATAATGCAATTAATGAACAAGCCCCAATAACCAGCAGTGAACAAAAACATCAACTGCATGAAGTGTAAAAATCCAAAGATAGCAAATTACATGTGCATTAGTTCACATGCAAAGTAACATACCACATTCCACATTTTCAACTTTCTACTTTTACTGAGATGGTGTGGGTGATCAGGCAAATGTGCATTTTAACAACCTCCATTTGGTGCACCTGAGATCCTCTTTCCTCAAAGTACAATGTTTTGTAAATTGTGCCATGATGAGGACAAGACGAGGGGACGTTTTAGCAAGATATTTCTCAGTTTTGACGGTCCCCGTTCCTTCGGGACCGGCAGCGTTCTGCAGTTCAGGTTCTCAGGCAGGCCAATCAAAATCTATTAGCGGACAAAGTGTGAAAATTTGAGCGTGTGACCGCTGAAAACTGCTGACCAGCAGATCAGTGAAGCATTAAAACTGTGGGCATTAGATACTATAAACACACTAGACCTCAAGGACAATGGCTGAGAGATGTATTTTCTCTCTCTTTCCCTCTCTCTCGCTCCCTCACACATCCCCTGCCTCCTAATGAATCCCACCAGTCAGTTTTTTTGGGGGAAGAGAGAGGAGAGTGACAGATAGACTTAAGATGGAGAGACGAGGATGGACTGTAAATGAGCAAAAGTGTGTGTTTCATCTGTGTGTGTGTGTGTGTGTGTGTGTGTGTGTGTGTGTGTGTGTGTGTGTGTGTGTGTGTTTTCATCAAAGACAGATTCTTACCTGTAGAGAGCCTGAAACAGGTCTTTAGAGCTGACTCCAAAAGCCTTTTCATACTGATTTCTTCCCTCTCTAGGACAAAGACAGAAATATTCACATATGATAGCTGATAGCATTATGCATATCGCGTATGTGACTTGTTTGATTTCTCTTGTCGCGTTTGCTGAGAGAAATGTGGGATCCAGGTATCGATTGTCTCAATACAGTATTTAAAATCTGCTTCGGCTTCACCTCACGAAGTACGATGAAGTAGATTAAATCAATAAGGTCAGGGAGAGAAGTGTGTTTACATGAATTCACAATCACGTCCTGTCTGTTTTACACCACACGCTCCTATTTCACAACGCTAAAAGAAAAAAAATTAGAAAATGTGTTTTCATTTAGCAACTTCCATCGAGATGCTTTTGTCCTTTAGGTATCATCTTTACTGATGTGTCTTTTTTTTTTCAGAGTTTCTAACAGATGGAGTTCACTCGACAGCGACAGCGAATCCAGTCACGCTGTCTGAGAGCTGCTGGCTGTCGTCCCTCAGACATAACAATGAGACTAGAATCCATCTTGAGACGCTGTTCAAACAGAAAAAGGAGGACAGGAAATCCAGATTCTTAGGCTACGGATCAAAACTGCAATCTGACAATCAATCACTGCTCACTTGTACATGATTTCACTCTGAGCTTTTCCATTTAACTGGATAATATCATACATGTTTAACCTTGACCTATTTTCTAAGCAGTTATGGCAACCATTTGTTTAATTACTCATTTTTACTCGCTGTTCTGGTTTGGACTATTTTGAGTTCCTAAATGTTCTTTTACAAAATACACTTAAATTCTTACAAGAGCAAGCAAAGATAATTTACCATCGGAGGAACCAGTAAAAACGATAAAATCACACCAGTGTGGCCTGTAAAAGTTTTACAAGAGATGCTATCAATGTAGGAATTTTGAAAAAAATACCTTCCTCATTGAAAATACTGTAGCTAAATTCAGGTAAATATCTCATGAGAACTCCAGTTTCTCAGACTCCTTGACGTCTGAGGTCACTAATCGAAAATAAATGAAATATTGATTAAAAAAAATGAAATTCCAACCCCAAATATCACTATGTGCATGTGTTCAAAGTGTTCAAGCACATCAGAAACATTCAAAGTGTTCAGAAAACTCCATGGAATCATAATCGAATCTTAACTGGTTTCATATTTTCAAAAATGTTTCTGCTTGCCAGGATGGCGACTCTCGACAGGAATGTAGTAGAAACTCCTTCTAGTGTGAAATTGTGTCCAAACTGCGGGCAGGGATGTGTACTGACCTGACAGCGTCGGTCAAGTGATGCCAGCAAAGGTAGATGGTTCTGGAGCTGTACTGGATGGAGTGGTAGAGGGATAAAGGACTGGAGCGAGTCAGGTAGATACTGGCCTGCTCTGTGTTACTGTAAAACACTGAAATGGAGGAGTGGGAGAAGTGGAGGAGGAGAGACAGAGGAGGGGGATGACTGTGAATGAGTCTCTGAAGGTGTTAAGACAGAGCTTGACCTTTTGTGTCGTACGTGGGAGATGTGGAAAGTGGAAAACAGACAAGATGGAGACAGAGGGAGGTGTACAAAACGGAGGTGACAACTGAACTGAATTAAAATCTGTCAGTAAAAAGCACTGTAAGCAATTAGTTGATTAATTAATTAACAATAATTGTCTTTTCAGTGTTAGTGCTTCTACTCTTTTAGACTATTTTTGAGTTTTTACACTCTTGCTACTTGTATATGTGTGTGTATACTGACCTCGTCCGGCGTCCTGGTGCGTGTTGAGCAGCTGAAGGCCGGTGCAGGCAGCCAGCAGCCTCTCTGTGCCATCCAGACTGGCTCCGATCGCCTGACAGATCTCCTCTGCGGACAGGGGGCGCCCTGCACCCAGCAACACATCGAACACACCCAGCTCACAGGACGTGAACACCGTCTGGGTCAGAGAAGGGAGGCGGAGTTGAGTATAACAGAGTAGAATATAATATAGAGCTCTATCTGCAGGACCCCCTCACTGAATATCAGATCAATAAATACTATCAATATTCACATGAAGCAGTACACATATATATAAACCGATCAGGATTGGATAATAATGATCCTTCTGATTACTTATTTCAACAGAGAAAGACAGTTTTTCATCTATGTGACCTTTGTAGATCATTTGTTTTGGTGTGTCTTCAGCATTATTACACTATGTTGAGTGATAGTAGACGACTCTCATTCACAAATGAAGACTAAAAAGACTTGTGTTTAATATGTGGCTTGTAAATTTATAGTTTAAGACGATATGGAAGATAGATGGGAGATGGTAGGATAGTTTTTTAGAGGACAGTCTGAGGTTTGATCGGCTCAATCAGTGAGACACTGAATACCTGGTCAAATGTATGTAAAATACGTTGTTCTAGTATTTGTGGACTACAGTTGAATATATTCACCATTTGAGCCTCAACTAATGATTATTTTCACTATAGATTAAGCCGCTGATTCTTTTGTCAGTTAGTTGTTTTGTCTATAAAATGACAGAAAATAGAGAAAAATGATCATTATTTGTCAAGGCCATGTCAAATGTCCTGTTTTATCTGATCAATCCATCTAGAGTTTTTCTGTATTTCTGTAATTCTGTTATCTGGTCTATTCTGCACACACATCTGCACATCTATTGCATATCTGTCCATCCGTGAGAGAGATTCTCTCCTCTGTTGCTCTTCCTGACGTTTCTTCCATTTATTTCTCCCGTTAAAACTCCCCGTGGCAAATTTGTGATTTGTGATAATGGGCTGTATAAATAAAAAATGACTTAACTTGAACAATCCAAAATCCAAAGATATTCAGTTTAGTATCATGTATGATACGGAAAAACTTCAAATTCTCACATTAGAGAAGCTGCTAGCTGCATTTGATATTTTTGCTTAGAAAATGACTAAAACGATTACTCGATTATCAAAATAGTTAATTTTCTGTCGATCTACTAATCGATCAATCGTTGCAGTTCTACTCACTATCAACCTTTTCCCATTCTTCCATTACTTTACACCTCCTGGTGCATTACTTATGTATAACAAAGGATTCCTTCATTTTCTCTTTTATGTCCAACTTTTTGCTTCTCCAACAACCAACATCTTGTCTGTTTGGATCCTTATTGATCCAAGTAACCATTAAGATGACACTCTTGGCCTTTTTACCAGAAGATATATTCTCATGTCAAACTAAAAACATAGGTCTAAATAGTAGAAATATGTGTTTTATGTATTTAATGAGGGCTACAAGTTTTTTGTGAAAAAGCCCTATTTTGCCAATAACTTTAAACTGAGAACAGGGAGGCTAAATCAGGTGTGTGTATGCACCAAATATGTGTTACCTTTGAGATGAGGAAGCCTTCCATATACTCCAGTATTTTTCTGGGGTATGTGTCAGCAGCAGGTGTCCCCTCAGTTGAACCCATCTCTAGACGACCAGCCATGGACACAGTTTGGAGAGGACTCCCCTGAAAAAAAACAAAAAAACTGATTGCTGTGTTTCGTGAACTGAGCCTCACTGCTGCAAGTCTACTCAGCTCACTTCAACAGGTGTTTGTGTGAATGTGAGTGAAGACAGAACCAGACTAAAAAGCTACAGAAAGTGCCCACCCAGCAGCAGCCGCAGCAGCAAGAGTAGCAGTGGGCTAAGCTGATTACAGCCAGATAACCCAGATTAGAGCAGGGGCTCAGTCTGCAGTGGACAAAGAAACAACTCTGTTGCCATACACTGCCGCCTTGTTTATTATCACACACACTCAAATGGAGACTTTCACAGTGCATTCTCATACCAGACCTGTTTTCCACAAAGTTTCAATGACCCCGAAAATGATCGACACTGTAGGAGTGCCAAACCTCTGAGGGGAAAGTCTCATGAAAGATGCGCTCCCCTACTCTTCTCCATATGGCCTGATTGCACTTACGCTGGGAGACTAATGGTAGTTTTGAACCTAATGACACACACTGTCACATCACATGCCTTGATAAGATTACACAGCTACTAATCAGTTTGACTATTAAT